>NC_135182.1:1650000-1817500 GCF_041146795.1 Maylandia zebra
AACCCATCAGCCCACTGGGCCCAGTATGCCAGATTGCCAGTCCAGTCCTGCCATGAACTTGTGTTTTTATTTTCTGAAATTAGCAATAAAGCAGTGTGCTCAGTTTGAGGAGTGCAGATTGTTGTGATTTAAGGATTATAATTCACAGGGACGGAGTAGTCAAGACCAGCATTTTGATTTCCCACAAAATGTCTTGGAAAGGTTCCAGGACTGAAGCTCAGGGCTGCTGGTAGCAGGAGGTACAGCAGCTCATCTACTAACTGCAAGGTCGGTGCGTCTCTGGCTGCTCCCAGTCTGCATGTCAAATAACTCTGGGCAAAATACTGATTCCAAGTTGCTCTCTGATGCATCCATCGTGGTATGAATGTGTGTAAATGTTCAATAAAGATCACTGACTTAGAAAAAGCTTAGTGCAGAAGGTGCTGGAGGGATCGAGCTCTTTGGTCAGAGAAATGAAGCATGTTTGGAGGAGTACATGTATGAAGCATGGCAGTGGCAGCAGCATGCTCTGGGGCTGCTTTGCTGCCAGTGACACCTGTACATCAAAGTGTGTGGAATAATGAAGAGGACTACTTCCATATTCCTCAGCGTCACCTAGGATCAAAAGCTAGACACTTGGACACAATTAGATGTTCCAACAGGACAATGACACCAAACACATAACAAAATTAGCTTTGGACGTGTTAACCTGGCTGGAAACCAACCAGTACCAATTTCGTCAAGAAGAGCAGTCAAAGTAGATGTTAATGGTACCAAAAACATGTGAGTGAGGGACGTGCTAAGGAACATTTACTCACATGTGTTTGAGCCTCCACACTTTGACCCTGGTAGATTAGAGAGCACCTTATATAATAAATAATAAATATCATATATTATTATATAATAAATGCAACCTTTTATACCCAAAAGTTATTATCAGTATATGCTGTAATATCACCTCACCCTGAAAAACAAACAGTTCAGAGAAATTGAAAGTGACCACAACAAACGCCTGACGGTAGCTGTGCGGGCTGACAGGCGCTGTCACTGGGACAAATACGCTTGTTCTTGTTTATGTTTGACTGCGCTGAGCTGAGAGCTGGTTGTTTGCTGACATCAATGATTAGTGGACTCCATTTCTAAACGATTGTTAGCTATCACTGTTCACTGTGGATGCTCTGAGGAGAAGACAGACATCGAGGCGACTCACACAGGAACAAGCGTAAGATTCACATCCTTTGGGATTCTTCTGGAAAATCCCCTGTATCCTTCACAACCCCACTCCACAGGCAGCAAAGGGTTCATGCAAGGTCTCATTCTGTAAGGCATGCTTTAGTTTCTGCAGGGACTGATGATGGAAACATGCTGTGAGCCTTTTAAGAGAAGTAAAAGTGAGTGCTGGTTATTTCTTTAATAATACTGAAGAATGCTGTCATGACAACGGTTAGTAAACGGCTTTGTCTTCATCACTGAGATTAACCTGAGCTCGTCTTTGCGTCTGCTGCTGTTGGTTTCATGTGACAGGATTTAACTTCAGATCAGAAGTTTAGTCTCTGCATAAACCGAGTTCACTTAACTTGCTTTAATGCTTTTAGAGCAGGAGGTTAAAGAAAGTGATGACCGCTGGTGCTAAAATAGTTTATACTTCACTAACAGAACGTATGTTATTCTGCAGAATGATCCACTGCTGATTTAAATAAAAGCATTTTGTTTCCAAGGAGCCAGACTTTGACTCTTTTAAAGTGGTCCTGAGTGTTAGTTCCCCAGGATTTATGAGTTTATGTCTGGGGGTTGTCCTCCCACTAGGGTGACTGACCCACTACTGATCATGTGCCTCGTCACATAGAAAAGGCGTGATTCATTATCAGCAGAGGTTTTGGGTGAAACCATTGGGAGATCTTGCCTCACTTGATCATGTGACCGGCTGAGGTCACCTGATGCAAGATGTGAGGGGGGATTGAAGCGCCTGAGAAGAGATCTCCACACTGCAGACGCTCCCTCTTTCATCAGTATGGTTATAAGCTTTGTGCCATCTAAAAACAAATGTTAACCAAACGTTGGATCATTTATGATCATTCATTATTATCATCATCATCATCGTAATACATTAGTTATCCTAACCCCGCTCTACAATTGTACTATCCTTCATCCTCTTCCACTCATCTAATGATACTTTTACCCACCAGCATAAAGCACACTGAAGTACTACATACATTCTAACAGTGCCTGGTGTTTCTTTTGGGGGTTTTCTTTCAGTTAAACAAATTATAGATGAGCTCAAAATGCAAAAGTCCCCATACTGCCACTTCAGTGTGACGGGCTGCAGCGCTGCTACCAATGTCCAAAGTGGACAAGTGCAGGAAATAAATGTCAGGTCGAAACTGTTGTTGTTTTTTGGTGCTTTACAAATAAAATTGAATTGCATTGCAAAGCTGAGGTGATTATCCTGCTTTAATCATGCTGCTGTGCAAAATACATGGAGTCATTATCAGCAATGCTGTGATCAGCAGCCTTAGTAAATATTAATGCCTCAAATGATTTCTCTCAGAGGATGCAGGCTGTGCAGAGTACTGCACATATCAGTTTTTAAACAATTCATTGGGAAAACTCAAACTGCTTTGTGACACGGATGCTTGAAACATGAGCGCTCAAAGCTGAAAATAGAAAAAGAGCCTGTAAGTACAAAGATTAAACATATTTGGACCTAATGGTTTGCTAAGCGTCATTGTTTGTTTTCACTTTGTTGTTGTTTTTATTTGTTTTTTAGTGTTTTATTGATTAAGTGCTTTATAAACTCAATAACATATAGTCTGTTTACAGACTTATTTATTTCAACATGGGGTTTTGATCAGCTGACGAGTCCCTCTTCCTCCTCACTGCTATGACCTGACGCAGGATAGAAGAGAGCAGCTGTTCCCTACTGTTTACCTCTCTTTCCTTAAGCTGTCTTTCTTGCCATTGGGATTAGCAAATCCAATCAATCCATATTGTTCTCGACAGTCTAACACCAACACTGAGCTGTAGTGGGCACCTTTTTGTCTGTCTTTGCACTGAAGTCTCTGTGAGTACTTCTGTCGGGACATCTCTGGCTGCCTCACTCGTTCTGTTTACAGGACCGACTGCAGGCGTGCTGTGACTCCATGTTTGCACCTGACACTGTCTGGCTGTCCTATGTCCTAAAAGATATGCAGCAGGTACTGAAACTGCTCACCTGAGTAAACAGTTTCAGTACCTGCTCAATATCTTCTTACCTGAAAGCCCAATCGAACAGTCTCTTTAGTCAGGGCAAATTCACTCATCTTTATGAGAGTCATCTGTCCACCGGCAGATTGTTTAATCGCTCCTCCACGTGTTTGATCTTCTTATGCCTGATCTCCAGGATTTGATTACAACAGTCCATCAGGAGGTGTGGTCTGTAGTCTGCTAGATTAATATGCACACTTCTGCTGAAATTATGTTGCAGGGGTGGTGGTGTGGTGTCAGTTTGCTCAGTGGAGGCAGTCTGTGGGGTTCACCTGCTTCAGCTGTTGTTGGTCTTTCAGCCCCCACAGAGGACAGCGAAATTATAACATACTTGAAGTTCAACTAAGTGTTAAGAACAGTGAGGAGGGTCCACTGCAGCCCCTGTACGTATTTTTCACAGGTCACAGTTTTTCCTAATTCAGTTACAAGAAAGCTTCCTAAGAGAGTTTGGGCTGAAGGGTGGAGGGTGGGCGTAGCAAACACCTGCTGTATAGGCTGTTTTTGTCTCTGTTTTCATGTGTGGTTGCACATGTTTCAATAAATCACATTACTGACTGCTTTCCAAAGTTTAATAATGACGCTGTAAAATATGTTTTTAAGATAAGAAAAGATGAACCTTTATTCCATAAATGATGCATGTGCTCATCTGTGCAGCTTAAGAAAAAACAAGCGTTCTAGCTCAGATTATTAGCGACCTTAGGCTAACCTCAGGTGGGACAACTATATATACTATAGGCACACAGATACTGCAGCATAGTACATCTCCTGAAAATTCTTTTTATGATGCTGCAGTGTCCTGACGGGAAATGGGGATTTCTACCAGCTGCCTTAAATAACCTGGAGTTCATTGTAACAGCTCTGTGGTTGAGGATATAATAGAGTTAGTCAGTCACATCTCACTGTGAAAAATTCCCTCCTGTCTTCACACGCAATTCTTCCCTTTCCAAAGGGCAGCAGTCCTGCTTCTTGTCAAGCCTCTGCCTGTTTGAAAAGCCCTGCAGTGCACTGTTGTCCAACAGGCATCTGATGCAGTTTTCTTTCAAACACGCAGCAAAAAACGAATCTTTCTGTGGTATGTAGCAGCCTCACAAACTAACAGCACAGCATCACAACAACCCAAGAGCTGCAGTACAGGAGGTTCCACATTTACCTCGGTTCCTTCACAAACTGACAGATAACTAATAACAGAGATGCTGCTCCTCCCACGTGATCGTCTTTACATCCGTGTCATATAAAACCTACAGAGGTTCTGTTGCTCGCACACAAAGACCTTACTGACCAAGTTTAATGTCAGGGCCCACCCTTCTGTGCAGCGGAGTACTTCAGGCCAGGCAGCGCAGCGTGCCAGAGAGCGTCTCCTTGCACTGAGCTGTGTTTAAATGCATTCTTGTGCTCAGTGGAGAGGAGGGTATAAGCACTCAGTGCAGCCCTGTCATCAGTTATTCTTCATGTATTGGGAGAGTCAAACCTGTCTCATCTGTTCAGACTGTTGCAGCGTCACCTGCTGTATAACAGCCTTTAAATGCTCCTGTTATTATCTATAGGAACAGGCCTGGGGAGTAACAAAGCACAAATACTTCATTACTGCACTTAAGCACAATTTTAAGGTGTCTGTACTGTACACAGTGTTGGTCAAGTTACTTGAAAAAAGGTAATCAGTAACTAATTACTGATTACTTCCCCAAATAAGTAATCCCGTTAGTTTACATATTACTAATTTTCAAAAGTAATTGATTACTTAGTTACTTAGTTACTTTTTAAAAACACGATTTACAACCTGAAGAGGTGATAAAGCGATAGATCTTTCAGCCCAATTCTACTTTTTCTGCATAATCCATCATACAAAATGTAATCAAATGGAAAAGTCTTTTTTTTAAACTTGTTTTATCAGTTTTAATCTTTTAACTTTATGCATCAAGCAAAAATGTAATTATATGCAACATTCTCTGACTTGAATAAATTAGTTTAACATTTAAACCTATTTTCTGCACATTCCAGCTCATAAAATAAAATATTTTTTGTGTTTACACTCAGTCTTTCAAATAGATGCAAGTAAAAAAGTGTAAAGTGAGCTTGTTAGTCCCCATAGGGAAATAGTTCCTCTGCATTTAACCCATTCACCCAGTGAAGCAGTGGGCAGCCACCAGTGCAGCGCCCGGGGAGCAGTGTGTAGGGACGGTACCTTGCTCAGGGGTACCTCAGGGTAGCCGTTCAGTGGAGTCGAACCCCCGACCTTCCGATCATGGGGCCACCACTCTACCTACTGAGCTATCCCTGCCCCCTGCCACACAGCAGAAAATAAATAAAGTCAAAGACTCAGCGGTCCTGTTGCTCTATTTTCACCTGTAAAGCAGGAGTGGGGTAGGCGGAGGTTTACCCTGGTGCAGGTGTGCCGCGGTCAGTGGAAGAATCCGCGAGTTTCTCTGTGAGTTTCCCATTACGTCGTAGCTACTCGGTGCTTGTTGGAAGTTTAGGGGTTTTTTCTGTAAAAAGAAGTTTTCTTCCCACGCACAGCGGACACTAATGTTTTTGTCACTTTTTATGGAATCAAACTCAAAGTAAGGTCAGTACTTCCACGCTTTAAACGCTGCACGCTCATACTCTCTCTGCACTCGATATATGATCCATTGTTGATCTGCACACAGCTGTTGTCATGAACGGCGCACTCGCTTACGTCACTGTCGTGAGACATTCTCGCAAAAAATCACGGTTTTAGTAACGCAGTAACGCAGCGTTCCTACGGGAACGTAACGGTAATCTAATTACCGTTTTTGCAATGGTAATCCCTTACTTTACTCGTTACTTGACAAAAGTAATCAGATTACAGTAACGCGTTACTGCCCATCTCTGACTGTACATGAGTATTTTCTCTGACTACTTTACTTTAACAAATAGCTGTACTTTGACTTTACGTTTAACACATTAGAGGGGCGTTATTGTTTCATCACTGCAGGCCTTTGAACATCAAATTGATTTGAGCCTGAACAGAAACACATGAAAGGCAGACATGTTTGTGTATTAAACACCAGGAGAGACACAAAAAGATATGAAAGAGGCAAAACTGTGTGCCTGCCAGGGTTCGAGTCTGACGGTGCTTTTTTCAGTTTGTTGTTTTTGCCCAACACTGGAACGACTGCAGGGGTCCACACGTTTCAGTTGCGGTATTTCAGCATCATGCTAGCCCCACTGAAGACCAGTGATGGGAATAACGGCGTTACAAACAACGCACCAGTTACTGTGAGTTGTGAGCCATTACTCCACCTGCTGAATCCACCTTAACCTCGTCCCTTCTCATTTTCCTGTTAGAGGCAAAGCCATTGTCTACAATGTAGCTCGTGTTTTTTCCTCCTTAAAGGGAAAGACCATCTCTGAGTCGAGGAGGGGGCCTAAGGGTGCATCTGTCACCATCTTACAGTGCTGTGATTGCAGCCATTCCCCAACACTCTGTGAATGGGACTCATGACCATTGATCAGTGGTCAAGACAATTTGCATATTACTGATCAAGGAAGTGATGTCTCAGCCCATTGTTCCTTCAGTGGGCTGGTTTCAGTCATTATGCAAATCTAAGGTTTTCTAAGGTTGAAACCTGCAGTCAGCTGAGACTGAAGACGTCACCTGATGATGACGAAACGTTTCTCCCTCTGAAAACATCCAGATGAACAGAATCAACCTTTTGGGGACTCCTTAAAGGAAAATTAAAATTTAGACTGAAATTGTTTTTATTTCCATCTTCTAACATTTTGTTATTATTACATTAATAAAGCACAAGGTTTAGTTAGCTTTGCAAAAAGATAGCTGGCAGAAGCGTCCTCCAAAGAGCTACTCTTTACTTTTTTACTTTCAGTACATTTAAGAATCTGTACTTTTCACTTGTACTTGAGTAAAGAAAGAAAGTTGAATCTGTACTTTTACTTGAGTATTTTTTACTAGTATCTAGTACTTCTACTTCAGTAGTTTCTGTAGTTTGGCCACCTCTGTGTAAAAAAAGTTTGAATTACTACATTTTGAAAAAATACCTAACAAAAGTGAATATATTCAGTATTGTTAGTTATTTTTCAAACTGTAGTAATATGATACTATGATATACTATTATACTATAAACTATAATACTTGGCATTATTTAAATTTAAATAATGCCAAGTATCATAGTAAATGTAGTGGTAATGTAGTGTAAGTGGTTTTAATGGAGTTATTTTGGTGGCAAAGCAGCAGCTTATTAAAGACCTGTGGATTCACCACAGCCTCCCAGCACTACCAGCACTGCATCACCTGCTTTGAAAGCAGCATAAAGAGCTGCAGTGACAGAAGCCTCAGAAGCCTGTCGCTGCTGCATGCTGTGCTGCTGCCAGTGTCTGCATTTCACTCCAACGTTTGCAGCGATGCATTGTCACCGGCTCGGTTTGATGGATGTAGGTAGCTAATCACAATCAAGCTCATGTTCATTTACAGCTGAATTCATTTCTGTTTCAAAAATCATGCCAATCAAATAGAGCTGGGCGATATATCGAGTTTTTAAAACATATCGATATATTTTTATACGAGATATAAGATGTGACAATATCCTTTATATCGATATAGTCTATGTTACGTTATAATTATAGTTGTGGAGCCGCAAGTTTGCCTCTCTTTCGTCCACTTTTGTCTCTACGCAACGTTACTCCGCCTCGCCTTCACTGAAGACAACTCCCCCTCCTACCCCATCGCTTCACGTGCAGGCAGCGACAAGACGGACACGGCAAATCTCCGTTAACGAGTTACTGCGCATCGCCCCATGCGTGGGGCTGGACGGCGTCAACGTGCTAACGAGCTAAACATGCTAACGAGCTAACAGCGCTAACCCTAAAATCCTTTCATTCTCTCAAAAGTTGATAGCGCGCCTTATGTATGAATTCTGGTTGTGCTTGATGGCCGCGAACCGATTTTATGTGGTACACGGCGCTCAGCAATCTGTCACAAATGTTTGAGTACGACTTTGGTAAGCTACGGAGCTGCACCGCTTGATAGATTGTCGGCGCATTACGGCTACCGAAGAGCTGAAACAAACGGACATTTCAGCGAACAACAGCTCAGCTTCTCACCTGAGGAAACATGTGGCAGTCACTTGGCTCTAAATATCTCTTTGCTGTGGTAGGTGGACGTCAGTCTTACGTTACAGCAGCTGTGTCCCTGATCCAACGCATGAATCAAGTGGCTGAAGCACCACCTCAGCATGCAGTCAAGTTCCTGATCATTTTATCCAGGTGTGCAAGTTTAAAGGTTTCAGGACAGCGGCCCTCGAGGACTGGAGCCTGACTTCTCTGGGTTGTAGAATCACAGTCTCAGGCCTTGTTCACATTTACATGTATATTTCTGCTGCGTTTGCAACTTTATTATAAGAAAAGGTTTTTGTTTTCTTTTTTTACCTGAGTATGTGGGGATTGTTAGAAAAAAATATCCCTTTCTCTGCTGGAGACTACATCAGCAGGGGCAGCTACCAGAGGGGAAACCGGGGGCCTCCCCCTCCCAAAATACTAGTCCCTAAAATACTTGTAAAAACGAATTACTTCTTTGTTGAAAAGCCTCTTATAGACCTTGTTTTCTTAGAATATGATACAATAACTCGTTTTAAAGTGTTTTTTGTGGATGTTTTGTTGACTCCATTTACACACAGGGGATTTTCACATACTTTACTGTGCAGCTATGTGCCACCCTGCTTAGACCTCTTGTGCCTCCTTTGCCACCCCATGAAAATTATCCAGAGCCGCCACTGTTCATCAGTAATTAAGCTGTTTTAATATCTTTTCATCATCTTTGTCCTGACTCCTTCTTCAGTAAACTTTATAACTAAGAGGAAAGGCTAAACGCTGTCAGAGAAACTTCCAGTTACATCTTTTAAAAGACTCTTTTAGCTAGCGCTGCTTAGCTTTGTATATATTCATCTTTTTAATCTTGATTTTGAAATCACCACAAACTTCTTCAGCCACAAGCGGAACAAGACCAACGCTGGGCCAAACACTTCCGCAATACTCTGAACCAACCCGAGCCACTCCGCCTGTTCGAGGCCGAAGACCTGGCACCTTCCATGGACCTCCTTCCTGTCGATATCAGACAAATCAGTGCCGCCAAAGTCAAGACAGCGATCCAACTCCTCAAGCGTGGAAAGGCTGCAGGCCTGGATTAAATCCTCCCCGAAAGGCTGAAGCATGGCGGACCCCAGTTGGAAGCCGCCCTTACAAGACTCCTAAACGCCTGCTGGTCAACATCACATGTACCTACATAGGACAATAAAGTTACCAATAACCAATAACCTGATGATTGGACAAAAGGCGTCATCATCAAACTTCCAAAGAAAGGTGATTTGGGTGACTGTAACAACTGGCGAGACATCACATTGCTGTCGGTACCCGGGAAAGTGTTTTGCCTCGTTCTTTTGTATTGGTTACGACGTGCAGTGGATGAACGATTGCGAGAAGAGCAGGCTGGCTTTCAGAGTGGCCGGTCATGCGTTGAGCAAATTTTCACCCTCCACATGATCATTGAACAAACATTGGAATATCGAAGAAAGATTTCTATTAATTTCACTGACTTCGAGAAGGCCTCTGACAGCGTCCACCGGCCGACTCTATTCAATTCAATTCAATTCATCCATCCATCCATTCGCTTCCGCTTGTCCTTTTCAGGGTCGCGGGGGGCGCTGGAGCCTATCCCAGCTGTCATAGGGCGAGAGGCGGGGTACACCCTGGACAGGTCGCCAGTCTGTCGCAGGGCTAACACACAGGGACAGACAACCATTCACACCTAGTGGCAATTTGGATTATCCAACTAACCTATCCCCACAAGCTGCATGTCTTTGGACGGTGGGAGGAAGCCGGAGTACCCGGAGAGAACCCACGCAAACACAGGGAGAACATGCAAACTCCACACAGAAAGACCCCGGCCTGATGGTGGAATTGAACTCAGGACCTTCTTGCTGTGCAGCAACAGTGCTAACCACCGTGCCAACATGCTGCCTGGATTCAGGGTCACCTGGTCCAGCCCTAACTATATGCTTTAGCAAAAAGGAAAGTTTTAAGCCTAATCTTGAAAGTAGAGATAGTGTCTGTCTCCTGAATCCAAACTGGAAGCTGGTTCCACAGAAGAGGGGCCTGAAAACTGAAGGCTCTGCCTCCCATTCTACTTTTAAATACTCTAGGAACAACAAGTAGGCCTGCAGAGCGAGAGCGAAGTGCTCTAATAGGGTGATATGGTACTACAAGGTCATTAAGATAAGATGGGGCCTGATTATTTAAGACCTTGTATGTGAGGAGCAGGATTTTGAATTCAATTCTGGATTTAACAGGAAGCCAATGAAGGGAAGCCAAAACAGGAGAAAAAAGCTATGGGCTGTCCTACGCCACTATGGAGTCCCTCAGCAGTATATAGATGCCTTTCGTGGTCTCTACCCCAACTCCTGTTGCTGCGTCCGGATGGATGACGGCTGCACAGATTTCTTCAAGATCAGTACTGGCGTCCGACAAGGATGCGTGCTATCCCCTTTTCTCTTCCTGTCGGTAATTGACTTCATCATGCGACGATCAGTTGACCAAGCTGGCATAGGTGTCCCCTGGCACAAAGCACGTAATCTCACTGACTTGGACTCGACTCGGACTAAACTCAGGAAGACCTCCAAAAGTTGACCACGGCCCTGCAGAGGGAGGCGACGAAAGTCGGATTAAGAATCAGCGCCGAGAAGACCAAGTTGGCTATGCATGTGCCCGCGTTCCAGTCATGAGCAACCAACAACGTGCTGAAGAGGTGGAGAATTTCACATATCTTGGCAGCATCATCTCAATTGACGGGATCTCTGACTGAGATGTCGACGTCAGAGTAGGGAAGGCGGTCGGTGTCCTGCGACGTCTCCAACCTATTTGGAACTCAACCTCCCTGAATCAAAGGAGCTTGCAAAGAAAAGCGTCTGGACTTCTTTAAGTTGCTTGAAGACGTTTCACCTCTCATCCGAGAAGCTTCTTCAGTTCTAAGGTCAAATGGTGGAGAGTCCCAGATATAAACCTAGTGGGAGTGACCCCCCACAGAGGGACAAAAGGACCCCCTGATGATCCTCTAATCGCCTGAGCCAAGGTGGGAAACTGGGCGTGGGTCCCAATCAGCCAGAGTTTCGGGTGTGTTCATTGTGAAACCTGGCCCCACCTTATCATGCGAATTCCTGAGGTCAGATGGCCCAGGATGTGAGTGGGCGTTAAGGCGTCTGGGAAGGGATCTCAAAACTGGATTATAGATGGCAGAGAGTTGGTGTCGTAAGCCCCGCCTCTGTTCAAAGATGGTCGCTCACAGTGGACATAGATGCTTCTTTCACTCCTCTTTCAAACCATCTGTCCTCTCTGTCCAAAATGTGAACATTGGCATCCTCAAAGAGTGTCCTTTATCCTTAAGATGCAGATGGACTGCTGAGTCTTGTCCTGTGGAGGTGGCTCTTCTGTGTTGTGCCATGCGCTTGTGAAGTGGCTGTTTGGTCTCTCCAATGTAGAGGTCTGGGCATTCCTCGCTGCACTGTACAGCAAACACCACATTGTTAAGTTTGTGTTTTGGCGTTTTGTCTTTCAGGTGAACCAGTTTGTGTCTGAGCGTGTTGCTGGGTCTGAAATGCACCGGGATGTCATGCTTGGAGAAAACTCTCCTGAGTTTCTCTGATACACCGGCTACATAGGGGATGACAATGTTGTTGCGTCTGTCCTTCTTATCCTCCCTCGCTGGTGTCTGGTCTTCTTTTCTGTGCCTCTTTGCTGACTTTAAGAACGCCCATTTAGGATAGCCGCACGTTATGAGTGCTTCCTTTACATGTGTGTGTTCCTTCTTTTTCCCTTCAGGCTTAGAGTCTGAAGGAAAAACTCAGCCACTTATAACATTGCTAAACACCTTGCTACCATCCTTGCTCCTCTCTGATTGGGACCCACACCCAGTTTCACACCTTGGCTCAGGCGATTAGAGGATCATCAGGGGGTCCTTTTGTCCCTCTGTGGGGGGAAACTCCCACTAGGTTTATATCTGGGACTCTCCACCATTTGACCTTAGAACTGAAGAAGCTTCTCGGATGAGAGGTGAAACGTCTTCAAGTAACTTAAAGAAGTCCAGACGCTTTTCTTTGCAAGCTCCTTTGACTACGATGACCTGGATGACTGAGAACCTTCACAGACAAACCTCCCTGAATGTTAGGGTCAAGATCAGACTATTGAACTCCATTGTCTTTCCTATACGCTAGTGAAACCTGGCGCTCAACAAATGCAATTACTCGACACATGAAAGTGCTTCAACAACGTGGCCTGCGGTGAATCCTGAGAATTTCCTACCGAGACCGAACAACGAATGAAGAGGTCTTACAAAGAGCAGGCACCCGCCCTTTAGCCAATGTTGTTGCAGAAAGGCGCTTCCGCTTTGCGGGCCATATTTTACGTCTACCCCCTTATCGCCCGGCCAAGATTGCCATTACATGGCTCCCACGCACTGGCAAGCGAAACCAAGCTCAACCAAAGATCACATGGCGTCGAACATTTATTGATGATCTGAGAACCGTTGACATTGCCTGGGACGAAGCTTAAGCAGTCGCCACTGACTGACATCGATGCCCGATGCACCTCCTGGCGTAGGAGGAACTAAGTAAGTCACCACAAACTGTTTGTGCGGGATATGAATGGCACAATTTTTGTTTTTTAGTGGAAACACACAGACGGTATGACCTTTTTTTTTCTTTCAAAAAGGGGGGAAAATATATTTTTTAAAGTGTATACAAACTGCTTAGTCACATGTAGTTTCATAGTCTGATTTCTTTTTTCTGCCAACAGAGGGCCCAACCCCACAAAATTAAGATCTATACAGAACAAATAGACTAGGAAGACAAAAGTCTTCCTCTTCTACTGAGCCACCTGTGAAGAACTCATTGGCTCTACGCAGGTGAAACTTCTGCTCCTCCTACAACCACCTACGTTGGTGAGGCCAACCAACCATTTCCTATAGCTGAGATAGCCTCCTAAAGAATATCACGGAAACCTAGCAACCTCAGTGTAATGCCAAGGAAAACTTTGTGGTCAAAAATACAAGAAGCTGCCAAGAACAAGAAGAACATAACCATCAAAAAACTGAGCACTGTCAACTATGTTGCTACCACACAGACTGCTGGTCAGCCAGAAAACAGCACCTACAAGTCACTTGTCCCTGGATGACATCTCTTTTTTGCACTGACTTGTAGACCTCTTAAAAGTTTGACTTTCTTACCGCAGCATTAGAAGAAATCCATTCAAGGGACCAGGACATCAGATAGTGGTTCAAACTTCTTGACGGCCTTTGGATTATATATATATAAGCCACCAATGGACAGGAGGGTGGAGGGTTCTTGATGATGCAGTTAGAGGTGGAGTATCAAGATGTGTGTGCGTGTCATCTGCTCAACCTTATATCATCAGCCACTGCTGCAGAAGCTGCTAATGATACATACAAGAGGTTGTCTCAGTTAAGAGTCTGCAAAATGTCATGCTCTGTGAAATGAAACCAGCAGGTCAATCATCGCTAACGACAAAGTGGAACATGAGTAAGCAAGTTTCAGTTTTTCTGACCCCGTCAGTCTCGTTGTAGCTCCGTGGTCCTTGATGTGCAAAGAGTTGTGCGCATTCATAGAGAGAAAGCAATCTGCAATGTTTGCATGCCGTTAACGATCAAGAACTTGTTGACAGAACTTGTACTGTTTGTAAATATTAATGTGTGACTAATGGGTGAATCCACACTTCTTTAGTAACTCTGTGTCACACAGACAATGCACAGTAATCATATTGTTGTGAGAATGGCTATGGTTTATCTTTTTAAACCTTTTTAGGTTAAATGCTGCTGAAATGGGATTTTTGGCTGAGTACACTGCTGTGATGAAGCCTGTTGCCATGGCCCGTTACATCCTCCAAGGGAAATCATCTGTGCACATGCTGTCAACACTTTACCAGCTGCTGGAGAAGCTGAGGAGGCTGAGTCATCTTGCAAAATGTGTAGAAGTGTGTTGATACCCTGCAGGACGGGATCCAGAAACGTTTCGGGGAAGTGATGAAAAACCCTGATTGCAGCTGCAGTACTTCAAGATTCAGGACATCCTGGACCACAGAGGAGAGCATCTTAAAAGCTGGGAAATATGCTTGTTATGCATTAAATTGTGAGCCACTGGACACTGACTTATATTGACTTTAATGGTTACTGTGATTTAGGATTATAGTGTTAGTTAGAAAAAAACATCAGTGTTATAAAGTTGTCATGGCAAACATGAGACGCTTGGAAGTCTGTACAGCACAAGAATCACGCACAGACAGAAACCTCTCGACTTCTTCAGACATCACCCTGACAGAGATGAAACCAGCACAGAGTAATATTATATGAGCAATATTAATTTAAAGTAATGCTACTCGAGTACAATTTCTGGCTCCTCAACCCACCTGTGGTCCCAGATCATATTGTTACTTCATACTGTGCCAAGACAAAACTGTAAAAAATTATTTACATTTCAATCCTTGCACAATCCTGAACTTTTATTGTACTAAAATGTTTAATATTGTTTTTCTTCCAGTCTGTGTTTGTAGTTTCAACAAAATTAATGGAATTTTTAAAGCCACAACACAAAGATGTGTTTAGACCATAGTGCTTCTAGCGTTGCAGCGATTTTCCTGCTGTAACATCACAATAGCCCAGTCCACAGAATGAAGTCATTAAAGCAACACGTTTGGGTTGTCAGGGACTGCTGGAAACATCCACTTTTTTATCATTTAATTCCAAAAAATAAACTATTTTGTATTCATTTCACATAAAGTCAAATGATTCAAGCTTCTTTTTGTAATCATTGTGATTATTATGGCTCATAGTTCATTCAGAAATCCAGTAGAGAGGCAAAGAATCCAAAGTGTTTTAAGTTCAGTGTGAAGCTTCCAGTCTGTGATGATTTAGGTGCCGTGTCATGCTGGTGTTGGTGGTGGTTCGTCCACTGTGTTTTATCAAGTCCAAAGTCAACACAGCTGTCGACCACATTTTAGAGCACTTCATGTTTCAGTCATCGAGCCTGACAGAGATGTTCATTTATTTTTCCAACAGGACTCGGCACCCCCCAAATGGTCTGCTGACCATGTTAACAACTGCTCATCTGACCTGAACCCAATCCAGAATTTGTGGGATATTGTCAAGAGGAAGATAAGAAACCCAAAAATACAGATGGGCTGAAGGCTACTTTCAAGGAACCTGGACTTCAGTAACAGCTCAGCAGTCCCACAAGCTAACTGCTACATGCCGCATGACTTTGATAGAGTAATTTGTCATGAAGGAGCCCCAACAAAAAAACTTTCAGAAGCTGGACGTTTCTTCCAAATCCTTTTTTGATTGGTCTTAGAAATATGTTCTAATAACATGCTGGATTTCACGTAATCATGGGATATATAATAATAACAATGACAACAAAAGTTCCAATCCTCTAAGTTGCCTCTAACAGCTTGAGTGTTGATTTCTGTGCCAAAGACTCAATTTTCTGTGAAAACCCAAAGGTCCTGACATTGATGCTCCCTCCTGTGTGCCATGCCTCACTCCCCTCTTCTACTTTCTCACAACTGTGTAAGTAAAAGACACACTAGAACAGGGATGGGGAACTCCAGGCTTCAAGGGTCAGTGTCCTGCAGGTTTTGGATGTGTCCTTCATCCAACACAGCTGGTTTAAATGACCTGAAGTTCTCCAGAGGTCTGGTGATGAACTAATCATTTGATTCAGGTGTGTTGACCCAGGGTGAGATCTGTCCCTCAAGGACACCTTCCCTCGAGGCCTGGAGTTCCACACCCCTGCCAAGAAGATTACAAATGAAGTCCACTACATCAACAATCGATCAGCTCACAGCACAGTCAATCAACACAAACACCAAACAAACAGAAAAGAAAACAGGTCTGTCTTCAGATAGTAGCTATGGTGAAGGGCTCACTGCCAACTTGAAGAAGTGTGTAGATGGACAGCGTTAGGTACCTGGATTGCCACTTGCACAGAGAGGTCTATATTTTCTTACAGGACAAAAATTTACCCTAATCCAGTCTCTAAGAGATGATGTGATGAATCCTGCTTCCGGGTCCAGACTACTCAGCGTTTAATAAGGCTCTTGTGTTTTTAACATGTTTTAATGCTCTGTATCTTGTTCTATTTAATCTGAACAAGCCCCTAAAGCAGTCAGTGATCACTGTCGGCCTCTCTCGGTTTTTATTAACCCTGTTCATTTTAAAGCTCAGTTTTTAAACCCTTCCGATGTAACTGCAGCCCAGCCCATGCAGCAGTATGTTATGACTAACCTCGTGTTGTGGATGGATTAGGATGACCATGTTTTGATTTCCAAAAACGAGGACACTTAGCTCAGTCATGAAGAAACATATTTAACATATTTAAACCATGCCTTCTCTGTGAGGTTAATGAATTGTGAAATAAAATATGTCATATTGTGGCGGACCACCAGGTGTCTTCACTCACACCCAAGTTGAAGGGAAGTGCTGGGGTGGAGATTTTGGCGCTTACTGTATGTGAAGTTCTACAGAGTCAGTTAATAAAGCTGGAATGAGACACTGAGACCTCTCCTGTCGTTATTACATACCTCCACAATATAGGCTTTTACAAGTCAACAAGTGCAAAAAAAACCCCAAACTTAAAAATCTCTGGAATTAAATAATGGTACAGAAATAATGCCTCATCTGCATAAGAAAAGAGGGCTGGACTGGAACAAAAATCGGCCCGGGCATTTTGACTAGAGACCGGCCCACCAGGTATTACAGGAAAAGCGATAAAGCCTTTGAATGAAACGCTGTTGTGACAGTGATGTACAGTCTTTTTGGTATATGTATGATTTCTATACATTTTACGTCAGATAAAACTTTGGTCGTAAGATTCAGATAATTATTTATTAAAAGCATTTTAAATGAGAATAAGAAAGAAAAGTATTTCTTTGTGCCCCCCTCTCCCTGTTAATGCCCTACCTGGCCCCCTGGCAACACTTTGCTAGACCCGCCCCTGCACAGTTACCAGCTGTCAGCTACTTAGAAAAGGATCCTGGTGTTATTTGTCTCACAGAAACAGTTCATAACTTCCCTTCATTCCTGTCACCTAAAAGGTAAACCTGTTTCTCCATCACCTGCTCAGCTCTGATGATTCAGTAAGGACATCTCCTGGTTTCATCTTCATGTTTCCCTCTCACCACATATCTGTATAGAAGCTGTATAGAAACTCCTTCATGCTAGCTAGTACACAGTACGAGTTATTGTAACTGACTGTAAAAAGTCAGCACAACAAAAATAAACTCCACCTAAACTTGGTTTATATCTGACCCAGATAGACTGCAGGTCATAACTTCTTACCTGAAGTTCAGTTCACCTGACACTCGCCTCGGGTCTCTGCTCCTCCTGCCTCCCTTTTCCCTCATCAACCTGCTGGCCTCTGAGGAAGCTCCACCATAGCCACCACCAAACAACTGAGTTATTTTTACACATCGGCCATCGGGAAATTTCTTTTGCAGTTCAAAAAGATGTACATCTGAAAAGATGCACTTGCGCTTTGGGATCTTTTAAACATCATTAGGCGCATTGCTGCGCGCTGTCAGTCCCGTCTGTGAGCACAGAACAAGCGCTCACAAAGCAGCAGTTTGGGGATGACGTCACATACATGGGTCCTCTGTCGGAATATAGGAAAACCCGGACATTTTTATCAATCTCGAAAATCCCGGAACGTGAAAAGTGGACATGTCCAGGGAAAAGAGGACAGTTGGTCACCCTAGGATGGATTATCTCAGTTGTTCTCCTGACTGAAGTTTGGTCCGTTTACAGCATCCTGCCATGCGATTGCATTTGTCTCTAACCATCAGGAACCCTCACGTTAACTTTTATCGAGGGGAGGAAGTTAGCGTTCATCCTCCAGCTTCACTGTGTTTATGTTATGCTAACAGCATAACATAAACTGTGTAGCTATCCACCACGTAGCACATCATTATATACCAGCTAGCCCAACTTCAGTAACCCTACAAACGTCACTGCTGTTTAATTTCCTGTTTTCATTTATGTTGGAAGTGACAGCAGAGCTGTACGTTTGAATTTGTTTCAGAAATCTCTCAGTAAGAACATGGCATATCATGTTTAGGTGGAAACTGGTGAGCTAACTTCCTGCTAACTGCTAACTCTGTTAAATTTAATAAATCCTGTTTTCATGGATGCCTGGATGTTAAACTTAGTAGTTACACCTGGTAAAGCAGCAACACTGATCATTTTATTAAAGATGAAAGAATTTAGACATTTTGTAACTCTCAGTGATGCTGCAGTGTTCGTTTGGGACCTTTGGGACCTGAAGTGGACGGAGTTTAGGACCCAGGCATGGCTAATGACATCAGACTTAAAGACCAGATTAGATGTTTTTGCAGACACTGTGTGGCACAGTCATCTCACATTTAACTTCAATATTTAATATGATATAATATGATGGTATAATTTCAATAGTACAGAATTCCAATGAAGTTGGGACGTTGTGTTAAACTAAATAAAAACAGAATACAATGGTTTGCAAATCCTTGTTAACCTATATTCAATTGAACACACCACAAAGACAAGATATGGAAATATGTCAAATGTCAAGATATGTCAAGATATGTCAAACTGATAAACTTTATTGTTGTTCTGCAAATCTTCACTCATTTTGAATTGAATGCCTGCAACACGTTCCAAAAAAGCTGGGACCGGGGCCTGCTGACCACTGTGTTTTATCACCTTTCCTGTTAACAACACTCAGTAAGTGTTTGGAAACTGAGGACACTACAATTGTGAAGCATCAAATTTTCCCATTCTTGCTTGATGTACAACTTCAGTTGCTCAACAGTCCTGGGTCTCCTTTGCCATATTTTGCACTTGATATTGTGCCACACATATTCAGTGGGAGACGAGTCTGAACTGCAGGCAGGCCACTCTTTTACTTCGAAGCCACGCTGTTGTAACACATGCAGACTGTGGCTTTGCATTGTCCTGCTGAAATAAGCAGGGACACCCCTGAAAAAGTTGTTGCTTGGATGGCAGCATATGTTGCTCCAACACCTGTATGTGCCTTTCAGCATTAATGGTGCCTTCACAGATGTGCAAGTTACCCACGCCTCTATTGTCATTTTAGCTGCAGTCATGTTAGTTTTTTGGAGCCAGAAGTGACCATATTTGGACGAGAGACTGGATGCTACCACATAACAGCCAGCATAGAAGAAATATGCTCTCTCTTTCTAGTCCTCGTCAGTACGCTTTCTGCCATGTTTTCGATAAATTGGAGTTTTCCTGATAATAACATATAGTCCAGCCTAGAAGTAATAAATGCATGAACTGGTTTTTCAGTGTCTCTCTGACACAGGATATTTCTAACTTGAGAGATATTGTGCAAATGAAAGAAAGCAATCCTACATAATTGTTCAATATCTGAAATTAACATGAACAAACTAATAAAATACTAGACTTCGACTCAACTAAACAGATGCACAAACATCTTGAATGGTACCTAGAAAACCATACATCTGGAAAGTATGGACAGAACTTCACTTGTTCCACATTTGCACAGTTCAGTAATGTTCAGATGTACAGAGACACCCTTGATAATAACCTGCTCCAGAGCACTTTGTACCTCAGACTGAAGCAAAGGTTCTTCCAACAGGACAATGACCCTAAGCACACAGCTAAGATAACAAAGGACAGCTTCAGGGCCGCTCTGTGAATCAGCCGAACACCTCTTGAGATGCGTAAAAAAAAGTCTGTGTGCTGACCAGATGAGAAGTTGTGCAAAAAAAACACAATGGGACAAACTGCCTACAACAGGTGTGAAAAGCTTTTAGCATCACACTGAAAGAAGGTGAGGCTATAATTGCTGGCAAAGATACTCAAACAAAATATGCAAATGCTGTGAATACTTAAGTTCAGGTTATATTTTTAGAATAAATATGCAAGGATTTCAAGCACATTTTTAACTTTGTCATTATAGTGTATTGTGTGTAGAATGTGTAGAATTTTGAGGTGAAAAATGAATTGAATCCCCTTCGGAATAAGACTGTAACTTTAAAAACTGTAATTTAAACAATCGTAGTTTATCTGGACTGTCTCACTTCTGCAGCAAGCCTCATGTTGTGCCTAGAGGAAGTGCAGCTGTTGTTGCGTCATTTTTCAGGCCCTATGGTTGGATTTGAACTGTGCATAAAAAACTCTGTGATAACCTGGAACAAACAGAAATTTGCATTTGAAAAATGACACTGACAGAAGGTCCATTCACCGGTTGCAGTCACAGAAATAATGTAAAAGTAATTAAATAGACAATGTTTTCTCATGAACATAGGTAGAAAGTTCAATTTTAATAAAATCAAAGTGATATGTGCTGCCCGAGTTCTTAGAGTGAAAACCAGGAATGGTTACTCAGACTTGCACAATACAAAGAATCAAGGTCCAAACAGGCTGGCTCACATGAAATATACACACCTCTGTGTTCACAGAATAAAACGTCGGACAGTGTGTGTGTGTGTGTGTGTGTGTGTGTGTGTGTGTGTGTGTGTGTGTGAATGAGTGAGGGAGGGAGGGAGCGATAGGGGGACACAGTCCCCAGGACAGATTGCTGCCACCATGGCCATGACGTCACGACCTGCTTTGGTCAGACACCTCAAATAAATAACTTTTTTTTCAACTCAAAAGACGCAAATATGGTGGATGTTACAAAAGCAAACGTTCTCGACATCCACAATGAGTCCATTCCACCTTAAAAAGCTGTCTCGACAGACTGTACACACGTTTCCTGAAAACGCCCCGTGTAAGGGCGAGAACGAAAACTCGAGTGACTCTGAATAATAATAATAATGATAAGGCGGCGTTGTTTATCCAAAGGAGAGGGGTTGGACATCGGCACAAGACTTCTGTGCCAAACATTTTTCCATTTGCTCCCCTCTCAGTAAACCTACCAGCACTACCCAGCGTACCCTCACTGCGCTGCCGACCAAGGTCAGCAACAGTGACCGCCAACGGGAGCTGTCAAGGCGGCAGCAGCCCTCCGAGGACCCCGGCAGGTCTATAACCTGGGATTAGGATCAACAGGCTAAATAAAGGACTGTCGGATGGATGAAAGCCCCGGAGTGGAGGAGTGAACGAGCTGAAGTTATTCTAACGTAAAGGCTGTGAGAACTAGGTGACACCATGCTGAGAAACCCGGGGACCTATGCGAACAAGAAAAGGAAGAAGCCCGCCCTCAAACAGTAAGACTTTTTACTGTTTTACTGTTTACCTTATAATAATAGCAGTTACCGCTGTTGATAACAACATTATGAGCACACGTGTTAGGGTGACGGTAGGCTTCACTTTGGGCAAAAAGCCGTAAGCAGGAACTAACTTGTAGTTCACTTTAAATCTCTGTGCAGTATAGAAAGGTGACTGAAGTTCAACACTGCTTTGCTTTTATCAGTGCGACACTCTCGGTTACTTCGCTGTCAAGTTATGAAATTAACCTGTGGTGGAAATGACAGATTAAACCAGTTAAGGTGGACTGTGTTCTCCCGTTATCGCCAAGTCAGCTGTGTGTAATTATAAAGCCGTATACTTGTAAGGTTTGCTGAAATGTGGTGCTGTGTTTCTGAGACGGCGTGTGAGGGTTCCTCCTTTAGGACCACCTTAAGAATGCGCCTCCATGCTGGATCTGGCGTGGATATCTTGCCCTCGCGCATTAATCACAATCAAGTTTGAGAGTCGGCTGCTGCTCTCACGCGATGCTCCGGGGAGGGCGGGGTGGAGGAAGGGGAGCGCGAGCCTCTGATGTTATTGTAATGTGATACGGCCTCGCGCCGTGTGCGTCTTTCTCGCTCTTTTCCACACTATTGTTTGGCGTTTCTAGCTTTTAATGCTCAGTTACACGAACACGCGGGTACTTAAATTACTTTGACATACTTCTGTTTTTGTTAACCAGATGTATGAAAAGTAGGCCACCGCCTCTGATCATTTCATTGCGAGTTTTCTTACTTTCAGTTACTTTTGTTTATTGTGACTTTCTGTGCGTTACAAATTACATACGCGAGAGAGTCTTTTAGTGTAAGCTTTTGATGGTTTAGCACTGATGAAAATCTGCGTCTGTGTATTAAAGTTTCTGCCTGCAGGTTATTGTGCTGTGATAGGCCCTGTGTGTGTGTGTTCCTGTCTATCTTTGTGAGCACCGAAATCTGCATTCTACTATACTTGAGAACCAACAGTCACTTGTGAGGACACACCCACGGTCCTCACAAGTTTGAAGCATTTTTGAGGCTCAAAATGTGGTTTTAGTGTCAGGGTTACAGTTAGGTTATGGTCAGGGGAAGGGGCTAGATAAAGCATTGTGTCAATGAAGGTCCTGACTAAGATAGCTGAACGGGCTTCTGTGTGTGTGTCTGTGTGTGTGTAGGGGGG
Organism: Maylandia zebra; assembly: GCF_041146795.1. Classification (NCBI taxonomy): domain Eukaryota; kingdom Metazoa; phylum Chordata; class Actinopteri; order Cichliformes; family Cichlidae; genus Maylandia; species Maylandia zebra. The sequence continues at coordinate 1,672,661 of NC_135182.1, forward strand.
GTTAACTCTGGGTACTATGGCCTTTTCTGTTTAGTTTTTTTCTTGTGAACCTTATTATACAGCAGATTGTTACACTAGCGTGACCTATATAGTCAAATTTCCTAAATACCAACTTCCAAGACTTCCATGCAAATTCAAAACGTGCACAATAGCAGCTGGCTGTGGACCCATCGATACATTAACCACCGACATGTTTTCAGACATTGGCCAACTCAGGTTTAGTCTAATAATGAGGTGGTAATACTAGAGTCATCAACTAGCCTTGTTTATGACTTTTACTCTAACTGTATTTGTGAGGGGACGTTGGTGACACTTATGCTTTTAGAGTTAGAATCCTGTTAATTTCACTGTAACACGGTTGGGCTGAATTATCTTAATACATCAGAAGGATAAATATGTTGGAATACACAAACAGTAAAACTGGATTTATTTCTTCTTACATTGTATTTGGTCACTAACAAAAGCCGGTTACTTAAATAGTGATAAGTGTGTTGCTCTAAGTTACAGTAATAAAGATGCATGAAACATCATTTTACATAAATAGCAGACATTTGTAGAAAAAGACATTGAATTGAACAAATGCTACTGAAAGTGACATTTTTATGTGTTTGTATGTAACCTCCCCTACCTCCTGGTTATAACTGTGTTTTGGGAGTGTGCCCGTAACCAAGAGGAAAATTAGAGGGCTGCACAAATATTCATAGAACTGCAGTTATGTTCAGCAGCTGTAGTTGTATTCAAATAAGATGCTTTTCAAAAAACTGCAATGCTAACCCTTCCTAATGTAGGGAAAGTGTTTCAGCTCTGCTTTAAGTATTCAGACTATAGTAAAATCTTCTGTCTGCAGCTCTGGGACTCCTGTGCAAACGGAGTCAGCTCCATAAACTGTTAAACACAGATGCTGAGAGTGAACACTGTGGGTTTGATGTGTCTGATTATACCGATCTGGTTTATTGCGTATGGGCTGTTCCCGGTGTAAATCCCAAACTAAAGAGTCGGCCTGTGTGTAGACGTCTGTGTTTCTGAAAGTGTGGGCTGTGCAGTGAGGACTGAGGTTTCCTGGACGGCCAGCTGTGCTCAGCTGCACAAAGGACCCATTGAGCCTGACTGTAAAAAGCTGTGGTCAGTGCACAGGGACATTCCACGGCAGATCTGTCCATCCACAATCTGTTTTATCATCCATATTCTTACCATGTATGTTGCCAGTCTCCTTTGCCATTGTCTATTATGTTAAATATTCTGCATTTTCCAAGTTTATTCTGTGTGAAAGCAACATTGTTCACACGCTTCCTGATTTCTTTTGTTTTGTTTGTCACACTTAGATGTCATTTCATCTAATAAATATTAATATTATACATTTATTATAGAAAAAAAGGAATCATAACCTACCTGGCCACATGTGAAAGTAGTTGCTCCCTAAACCTGACACCTGGTTGTGTGAACTGTAGTCAGGCTTTAATGATAACTGCCAACGAGCCTTTCACAGCGGTGTGGAAGAGGAAGCCACACGGAGGATTTCCAAGCATGGATGGTCATGTTTGAGCATCTCAGTCAGAGTTGGGTCCAGACTTTGATTGGCCACTTTAAAACCTCCAAGCACATTTTTCTGTGCATTCTATCAAACACATTCACACACCAACAGATGCATCACAGAGAAACTTGGGATTCAACATCTTGGCCAAGGATACGTTGGCATGCAGACTGGAGTAGCCAGGGACTGAGCCAGTAACCTTCCAGTTAGCAGATGACCTGCTCTACCTGTGGAGCTTCTTTTTGGTGTGTTTTAGGGCTGGGCGATATATCGAGTTTTTTAAAAATATCGATATATTTTCATACGAGATATAAGATGTGACAATATCGTTTATATCGATATAGTCTATGTTACGTTATAATTATACTTGTGGAGCCGCAGGTTTGCCTCTCTTTCGTCCACTTTTGTCTCTACGCAACGTTACTCGGCCTCGCCTCTCCTTCACTGAACACAACTCCGCCTCCCCCATAACTTCACCTGCAGGCAATAACAAGATGAAAGTGGAAAATCTCCATTAGCGAGTTACCGTGCGTGGGGCTGGACGGCGTCAACGTGTTAGCGAGCTAACCACGCTAACGACATGCAGCCCGGAGGAGCTGCACGGCCTAAAATCCTTTCATTTTCTCAAAAAGCGACAGTGCGCCTTATGTATGAATTCTGGTTGTGCTTGATGGCCGCGAACCGATTTTATGTGGGACACAGCGCTCAGCAATCTGTCAAAAAATGTTTTAATATGACTTTGCTAAGCTACGGAGCTGCACCGCTTGATGGATTGTCGGAGGATTACGGCTGAGCCTCGCGGAGTGATACGTACTGTGTGTGTATAAGGAGCACAAACGGCACCTGTTCAGAGACGTGGTGCAGCTGTGAAATCTGTCTGTCTTTGTTATTGTGCTCAGTGTCGTATTATTCAATTATACGCGGGTCCACTGTACGATTCATAACCACACTTTATTTTCTTGTTCTTGCTCTGCCCCACATAACATAACATTCTATACAGAAACACACCGGTCTCGCCCTCTAGCTGCCATCAGCCTAACTACACTGACCGGCTGCATTAACATCTACTGTACAATGCAATTACACCACATCTCCCCTTTCTAGAATCAATGGGTAGACTACCATTGACTCACCAGACCTTAGAGGGTTATTCTGCCTCTGTGGCTGGAAGGTCTGGTCCTGCGCTTACCTGTAAGGAATACTATATAATGAAAATCTTAACTCTAATTAACCCGTTAAGTAACACAAATTCTTACATGCTAACTTGTCACACCCCCTGCATTTCCCAACTTCTGAACATGCATATTTGAAAATGACAACCTTTTAGCTTTTACACTTTTACCCATATTGTGCAAACAATACTACGAAAGAGGGGTATTCTTGTGTAAAACTGTCCTTTCCATCTTATCCGTCACAAGTCCAATCTGGTTGGTCTCACAACCACTCTTCCGGATCTGGTTCTGGGTGTAGATGGAAGCTCTGGAGAAACTGTCTCTGGCATGTCCGTGGAGCACTGCTCCCCGGCTTCTGCAGATTCTGGCTCCCCATTATTGCTCTGTTTGGTCTGGAGAGTGTTTCATGGGAACAAGATGCCGACGATTCCGCCTAATTGTCCCACGAGGTCCCTCCACGAGATATGATCGTGGTGTGGAGTGGCTGCCAATAACTGTGCCGCTGGCTCTCTGGTCTGTTATCCACACTTCTTGGCCTGGAGTGAGCCTGTTGAGGCTGCGTGCGCGATGACGAAGGTTATATGACTGTGCCTCTTTAGTCCTCCTCTCCTTTTCCCTCCGGGTGACAGCCACACTATCAGGAAGTGCGGGGTCTAGCAGAGATGGCAGTATTGGCACTGTGGTGCGAAGCCGTCTCCCCATCAAGAGTTGGGCTGGACTATGGCCATTCTGCAGTGGGGTGGCACTGTAAGCGAGCAGAGCCAAGTGTGGATCAGCAGCTTTCCGCAATAGATTCTTGACAGTCTTAACTGCTCGTTCGGCTTCGCCATTGCTTTGGGGATATTTCGGGCTGCTTGTAATGTGACAGAAGCCATACACTTTTGCAAATGTCTCAAAAGCTGCCCCTGAAAACTGTGGCCCATTATCTGTTACCAGCTGCTCGGGGATCCCATGTCGTGCAAAAATCCCTTTGAGATGATGGATCGCGTCCTCTGACCTTGAAGGTGTGAGAGGGGCAATCTCAACAAATCTTGAGGCATAATCCACGACAAGAAGGTAGGTTTTCCCTCTCAGCATAAACAGATCGGCTCCTAGCTTTTGCCACGGCCGCCCCGGATACTGTGATGGCATCAGCGGTTCTGTGTGGTTTTCTCTCACTTGGCAACATGTCCGACAGTTAAGGACAAGCTCATTTATCTGCTGGCTTAGCCCTGGCCACCAAACCGACTGTCGTGCTCGCTGTCTGCACTTAACCACTCCCTGGTGACCTTCGTGTAGTCTGGTGAGCACATCAATTCTCATAGTTGCAGGTATAACCAACCTGTCCCCTTTGATTAGCAGACCATCATGTACGGTGAGGAACACCCGTTCTGCCCAGTACAGTCTTAGCGCTGGTTCGCTGTTGAAATGTGTGGGCCATCCTTCCTCACACAGCTGCATCACGCGACGCTGTCCCTCTTCAGCTCTTCTCTCAGCTGCTCCAAGAAATTGTTGCTAGCTGGCAGATTGTCCATCAACATGTCCACGTAAATATTTGTGCTCTCCAACAACTCCTTGTCTTGAAGTGTTTCTTTTGCTTTCACTGGAGATCGTGAGAGCGTGTCAGCTGTCCACAGGTGTTTGCCTGGTACATGCGAAATCGAGTAGGAATATCGCATGAGGCGCATCCTAAAGCGTTGAATTCTGGGAGGGAGCGCATCCAGAGTTTGTGCCCCCAGCAGACTTAGCAGCGGCTTATGGTCTGTCTCCATTTGAAAGTGTTTGCCAATAAGAAAGTTGCGGAACCGCTCACAAGCCCAGGTCAGACCTAAAGCCTCCTTTTCAACCTGAGCGTATCTCTGTTCTGTTGCAGTGAGGGAGCGTGACGCGTAGGCAACGGGTCTCCACTCCTCGTCCCATCTTTGAAGCAGCACACCCCCTAAGCCATAGGATGATGCGTCTGCTGACACCTTGCAGTCACGGCTTGGGTCATACATGGCCAACACTGGCGGTGATGTGAGCGCATCCTTCAGGTTCTGAAATGCTCTAGCCTGGTCAATGTCCCATCTCCAGCAGTTTTTCTTAGACAGTAAGTCTCTCAGAGGTTTGTCCTTCTCTGCGAGCTGTGGGATAAACTTTCCAAGCTGGTTAACCATTCCCAGAAAGCTCCTTAACTCACTCACACTTTGTGGCTCCTTCATCTCCCTCACAGCCTGGGTCTTGCTTGGGTCAGGGCTGATACCGCTGGCTGAGAGAACATGCCCTAAAAACGTCACCTGCTGTTTCGCGATGTCGCACTTGTTAATGTTCAGGGTGATGCCAGCTTTTTGGATCCTGCCCAGCACAGCGTGTAGGCGAGAGTCATGCTCTTCCTGCGTTCTGCCCCAGACCAGCACGTCGTCCATGTGGCAAACCACCCCTTCCATACCATCTGTGACCTCTGTGACCATCCTGTTCTGGAAATACTCCGGTGCTGAAGCAATCCCAAAGGGCAGTCTCTTGAAGTAATAACGCCCAAACGGTGTGATGAAAGTGGTGTATTTGGCTGAGTTTTCCGTCAGAGGTATCTGCCAAAACCCCATGTTAGCGTCCAGCTTGCTGAATATGCTGGCACCAGCCAATCTGCCCAATGTTTCCTCCACCGATGGCAGTATGTACTTCTCTCGACACACAGACTCATTGAGGTGTGTAAGGTCGACACATATGCGTACATCTTCTGTCTTCTTCGGTACCACCACCATGCCTGAGCACCAATCAGTTGGCTCCTCAATCCTGCTGATCACCCCTAGTTCTTCCATACGGGCCAGCTCCTGCTTAACTTTGTCCATCAGAGGCAACGGGATTCTCCGTGGCGTCTTCAAGGAAAAAGGTTGAGCTCCAGGTTTCAGTTTGATGTCGTACGGCTGACGTACTTCACCGAGACCACTGCACAGCTTTGGGTAGCACTTTTTAAGCGTCTCTATAGTTATGCTCTCCAGACGAGCCACAAGCTCCAGCTTGCTAATAGCAGGTCTCCCCAGCAAAGCAGTGTGCAGGTGTCTGATGACAAAGACATCCTCAAATATTTCTTTGTCTCCCTTCCTCAGTGCAAGCTCACTGACACCAACGACATCCAAACGACTCCTCCCGGGACCCAGCAGAGCCTTGGTTGATTTGTGGAGACTGGGGGGGTGGTTGTGTCTGTAGAGCTCCTTAAACACCTTAAGGGGTAGGACTGTCACATCGGCTCCTGTATCAATTTTAAATGACACGTTTTTGTTGTTTATGCTTAAGTCGACAGTCCACGGCTCACCCTCACACTTAACACTGCCCAGGAACAAACCGTGTTCATCCTCTTCAACCTCATGCACTGTTTTTGGTGCCCTGCATACACGCCTGTAATGTCCTTTCTTTCCACATGCATGGCATTTCACTTCATTCGCTGGACAATCCTGCTTTGAATGGGATGGAGCGCCACCACATTTCTGACAGGTTGGCCCTTTTCTGCCATCTTCTCGGAATCCACGTGTTTTAGCTTGACGACTATCAGTCTGGAGCATTTTGATCTAACAGGCTTACGACTGATTTTATGCACTCTATCTACTGACTTAGCATCGCTAGCCTCACCTCTAGAGTCACCTCGCAAGGAGGATTGTTGTCACTTTACCTCTTCACTTTGCCTCGCCATGTTGATAGCCCTCTGCAAAGTCAAATCTGGGTCAAGCTGCATGCGTTCTGACAGCCGTTTGTCCGTGAGACCGACAACGAGCCTATCCCGTATCAGCTCATCATGTAGCACTCCATAGTTGCAATGTTCTGCTAGCGCATACAGTGCTGTCACAAAAGCATCCACTGTCTCATTGTCTCCCTGTCGGCGCATATTGAATTTGGCGCGCTCATAGATCACATTTTTCTTCACAATGAAAAAAGCCTGGAAACCATCACGTACCCCCTCGTATGTTGTCCTTTGCTCCGCTGTTAAACTCAGACCGCGAAGCACATCGTCCGCCTCATCTCCCATGCAGTAAATCAACGTGTTGACTTGGTTTTCCTCCGAGCTGACGTTCAAATTACTGGCGAGACGGAATCTCTCGAACCTCCGTATCCATTTGGACCACTCCTGCGGTTTTGAAAAGTCGAAGGATTCCGGTGGCTGGATGCTGAATGTCGCGCTCGGCCCCGCCGGTGCTCTCTGTGCAGTCTCATCCGCCATATTCTCCCCTCGTTATCCCGCGAGCTCCGCCAGACACAGGTTCGTTCAGTCGAGGTTATATGGATCAGTACAGGACTTCTGGCACCATGTCGTATTATTCAATTATACGCGGGTCCACTGTACGATTCATAACCACACTTTATTTTCTTGTTCTTGCTCTGCCCCACATAACATAACATTCTATACAGAAACACACCGGTCTCGCCCTCTAGCTGCCATCAGCCTAACTACACTGACCGGCTGCATTAACATCTACTGTACAATGCAATTACACCACACTCAGCGTCTATTAGTTTACATTTTGACTGCACAATTGCGAGCTTTTTGTTATGCACAAAAACAACATTGTTTTCTTTTATTTATGGACCATGATTATTTAATAAATGCTGATAATTTATTTTTGAGTAATGTTTTCATGTACATCTATGCTGTATGTAAATAAAAGTGCCCGTGTGACATCTGGGACACAGTGTGACTAAGAACTCTCTTTTTGTTCTTAACTTATAGCTTAAAAAAAAAAATCGAGATATATATCTTATATCGCCATCCAGCTAAAAAATATCAAGATATGAATTTTGGGTCATATCGCCCAGCCCTAGTGTGTTTCATTGTCCTGCTGCATAAACTGAACGCACTTGAGGTTCAGGACACAAACTGATGATTGGACATTCTTCTGTGTGTGTGTGTGTGTGTGTGTCCTTTACTTTTTTCACCGCTGGTCATTTTTGTTAGTAAAGAAGTGAGGTGTGCTTGGGGAGGGCAGAGTGGTACGGAGATACATGAGGCTGGCTCATGCTGTAAAGTGGCTCAGGGCGCTCAGGGTAATCAAAACCTGTAAAACGTCTGAAAACAGAACTGAATTCATTGTTTATCACATCTATCAAACACAAAATGAGCCTTTACAGACTAAGAATATTAACACGAAGAAATGTACATTTATATCCACAGCTCCATCCTGGACTATCTTACAGGTGTCCCTTATCAGATTGGTCCAAAAAGGTGGAGCTCTTGACTAGATTACAAGTGCTGCTAGTACCAATCAAAGTTGAGCCATATTAGGCAAAGCTCTGTGATTGGCTCTGTGTGTTTGAACAGGAGACGGGCCAGAGGCATCCTGACAGAGCAGGTGAAACACGAGCACTGAGATGAGTCTGGTTCCATGGTAGTGTGTAGGGCTCCTTACCTGCTGCTCTCTCTGTGTGTGAATGTGTACTCAACACAGACTAAGTGGATTAAAGGTTCAGTGTGGTGGTTCCAGTGAGTGACGATGGATTAAAGGTGTGCGCTTTATAGCATCAGCATGCGTTCGCTGCAGTGAGCAGTTGTGTCCTTATTAATGGGGATAATATACTTGCAGTGCAAACATTTCTTTTGACTTGTAATCTAAAGGGATTGTGAAAAACACAGAGACATGCTGATAAGAGGTGTGGCAGGACGTTACCCTTTGTTCTGTGGCCTTTGTTTCGATTTTCACTTGTACACAAACAGTGCACGCTTTTAACCTTTTTTTATTATTTTCCCCGAAAGGAAAGGATGTAGCCACCAAACACACACAGAGAAGTGTTCCCTAATGACTCACGTCTGTTTCATGTTGAGGTGTCACAAGATAAAGTGCAAATAATATGTATGCTGTCAACACTACCATTCAGCAGAAATACCAATGTGTGTACAGAAAATATGCACAATAAATGTGGAGTGCATCAAATATAACCAGCAGGGTGCAGGTCAGAGAGCTGCAGAGTCATTTCTGCGTCCCGTGTGCCTTCAGAGCAGCTGCCTGCCTCCGTGCTTTACTCCCAGAGTGAAAGACGAGGGCTCAAAGTGGGAAAGCAGTCCCACCCTGGAGCCTTTTAAAGCTCCTGCACAGGTCTGGCCTGAGGAAACTTTTCATCCAAATCCCTACCAACATTCAGTGCGTTAATGTCACATTTCTATAAAAAGCTTTTAAAATGTTCTCCTAAAACTTTGCAATCAGGGAGCAAAACTATTTGAACTGACACATAATTAATCTTCAAAAACTCCTCCTGTTCCTTCCACCACCAAAAACACAGTGTTCCCACTGATTATGACTTAAACACAGGATTAATGCTGAAGATGAAATTATTACTGAAGAGGTTTCCTCTGATTCTATCGTTTCTCTTTATAGCGATGTCGGGCATAGTACTAGTTCATTCAGGCTACTTTAGCTCACACAGTCCTCAGATCTCAGCTGATGCCCTCCAACGTACCTAAATGGTTATTTCATGCAGGCCATGCTACTCAAGCTGTTTCTGTGCATCTGCAAGCCATTTTGCAACCCACCTCTACCACAGCTCATCCTTTCATGCTGTTTCTGACTTAATGTTACATCTTGTTGTCACTAATGTTTGAGCTTTTCTGTGCTGGGGATCTCCTCGTGTGATTCAGTGGATACAGACAGGTCACAACGCACAGCCGCAGATGGGAATAACCATGTTCTTTCAGCTCTCGTGGTCCTGACTCCAGTATTGTCACTGTCACTCATTTGTCATGTCTCTGTCTTTTTTCACATGTATGTAGAACACGTGGGATTTAGTGTAAGTATTCTTTTTCCTCTGTCGAGGACACTCTTCTGCTTCCAGTTTTGCCACCTGTGTTTGTCAGCATGTGTTTCATACTTTTGCACCACCGAGTCATCCTTCTGCATCTGGCAGACGCGCTGCCTGTTCAGAGCAGACAAATGAGCATCAGCGCTGCCTTACAGCTGAGACGGAGGACTCTGGGTTCATATCCCTGCTTTGCCCTGTTGAGATGAGGAATCCTAACAGATATGCTAAAACATCTTCCTTTTATACAGCGAGTCCCCAGATGTCTTCAACCCTGTGATCCATGGCAAAGCAAAGTGGAAAAAATGCTTCTGAACGCTGCCTTTTGTGTGTGCTAGCATTTCTTGAGAGTGAAGTCAGGCTTGCACCATTTGTGGGAAGGTACAGCTCGGGTAAGTCGAGTTAGTGCTGCAGGAGGAAATTTAATAACCTGCCATTAACCAGAGTTTTGGTAAAGAGAGAAAGACAGCCACAAACTCTAAATATGCTACAGTAGTAGTTGAAGGGGATGTTACTGGTAAACCAAGTGGTTTAATGTGATTAGACTAACACAGTTTACTGATCGGTTCCACTTCATAAGAAAAGATTTGAAGAAAAGCCTCCGGCTGTAGAGACACAGCTGTTCCCTGACGAGTCTGTTCATATGAATTGAACTCTTTCATGTTGAGGTGTCACAGTATCCGGTCGTTAAGTGATGACGTGACGAATCCTGCTTCCGGGCCTAAAGTAGTTTAATATGGCTTTTGTGTTGTGTTGTATGCATTTTCTTCTATTTGATCTCAAAAAGCTCCTAAAACAGTCAGTGATCACTGTTGACCTCCCTCGGCTTTTATTACCACTAATCATTTATTTAAGCTCAGTTTTTAAAACCTTAGGATGTAACTACAGCCCAGCCCATGCAGCAGTATATGAATGACTAACCTCGTATTGTAGATGGATTATCTCAGTTGTTCTCCTGGCTGAAGTTTGGTCCTTTTACAGCATCCTGCCATGCGATTACATTTGTTCCTGACCACCGAGAACACTCACATTAACTTTTATCGAGTGGAAAAAAAGTTAGCTTGTTTATATTATGCTAACATAGCTGTGTCGCTAGCGGTCACGTAGCACATCATTATATACCAGCTAGCCCAACTTCAGTAACCCTACAAACGTCACTGCTGTTTAGTTTTCTGTCTTCATTTATGCTGGAAGTGATAACAGAGCTGTACGTTTGAATTTGTTTCCAAAACCCCGCAGTCAGGACATGCTATATTGTATTTAGATAGAAGCTAGCGAGCTAACTCCCTGCTAACTTCTAACTCCGTTAAATGTCATAAATTCCGTTTTCATGGATGCCTGGATGTTAAACTCAATTGTTACACCTGGTAGAGCAGAACGCTGATCATTTTATTAAAGATGAAAGACTTTAGACAGTTTTTCAACTCTCAGTAATGCCATAGTGATCGTTTGATATATGGACCTGCAGCGGAGTTTAGACCCAGACACGGCTAGTGACGTCAGACTTAACAACCGGATAATGACCGTAACTGCAAAATTAATTACAAATAATATGTCGATAATATACATATTATAAAAATGTAAAGCAACAGTAATTATCTGGTTGGCGCTCCATCCTGGTCCTTTTTGGTGGCGCCATCCACCATAAAGCACAGAAAAGAATAAGAAAAGGAGGACGCATGACTACCACAGTGCAAAGATACACTGGGAGAGCTGCTAGAGCAGGTCATCTGCTAATCGGAAGGTTGATGGTTAAATCCCTGGCTAATCCAGTCAAATATCCTTGGGTCAGATACTAACCCCAAGCTGCTCTCCAATGCCGAGTGTGACTGTTAGATAGAAATGGTGCTTGTATGAATGTATAAAGTGCTTTGAATGCTCCGGGAGGGTAGAAAGAATCAACACATTTACCATTTCCTGTAGGAGATGTAGAAACTGTTGAATCAGCAGAAGAGATAACCTCGGTTGGTAGACAGCACAACTCCAAGTGAATAACTGCCGGCATCAGGAAGTGGACGGGAAGCTGAAAAAAGTGACGAGTAATGAGAGTAATGAATACCACTGATTGAGACATGACCTGGTAGCAAACCGGGCAACCAGAGCCTGAAATGTGACTCGCCATGAGTCTGTTGCCATGAGTGTGGATGCAGCTTAAGGCAAACCCTAGTTTAACCTGTCGTAATATTATTGTGGAAGTTTTGTAAAATGGTAAATGGCCTGCATTTGTGTAGCACTTTACACTACATTCAGTCATCCACACAATCACACACATGATTTTTTTACTCATTAATAATGAATCCTGCTCAGTTTAAGGTTTTCAGACAGACTCACATCAAGTCATGGTTCATGGCTAGAGTTGCTGGGGGTCAGTTGACACTACGCTGGTGTCAGTTATAAGAATTAATCCATGTCTGAAATATGTGATTTATCACAAGAAAGACCGTTTAGAACAATCTCTAAAATACATTGGTTAGTTAAATCCCAGGTTATTGTTCAGCACAGAAGTAGGAGGGAGAACATGGAAGAAGTCATCCTGATCATTTGTTTCCATATCAGTCAGTGTGTGCTTCAATGGTCACAACATAAATCAAGTGATTGTTTCTGTCAAGCTGACAGTTTCTGTTTTATTACTGGATATTCAGCTGTCATTTATTTTCTGACATAAACATGTATGTAGAGATTATACAGCTGTTTTTAAATAGTGAACATATATAACGATCTAAAATCTTAATTCTGGATGTTACAAGTTTAAAGTGTTGTAGAAGAAGACAAAATATAAGAGTAGGGTCTTTGATCATTTCCACATAAATAAAGCAAAAGCTTTGTAGCATTCATGACTGACTATAACTCGTAGTTTCGTGACGTAGGCCATGTTGGGCTTACGCTGCTGGAACCTGAAACAGCATCTGTCACAAATTTGGTTTCATGTTTACTGTCTGAACTGCAGGATTGTCATTCCTGAGACTTCTCACGCTTTTGCTCCATCTGGTGATCCTGGCACGAGTGAGCTGCCGTGTAGACTTAAGCAGGTGGTTGTTTTCTGAACATTTGGCGGTATTTCTCCTCGTGCGGTGAGTTTGCAGGTGTTCACTGAAGGAATGATAACAGTGCTGATTGCTCACTTTCACTGACACTTGGTCTTCCTCCCAGTTCAGCATGTGTTTGTGATTTGTGAGTAATGACATGTATCTCCAGTGAGCCTCATGAGTTCCCCCTTTGCATTTGAGCATGGGTGGTCAAACAGATGTCCGCGGGTGTCGTGGTTAAAAACTGGTCTTCCTCCTGATCGAATGACTTGTGGAAACGTGTGTTGTGTAATCAGAATCAGAATACTTTATTGATCCCTGGGGGAAATTATTTTTTGTTACAGTGCTCCATTTTAAACCAACATTAAGACAAGACAGACAATACGCTAACTAAGAATAGTACAATATATACATATATATACATACATACATACATAAGTCACTTATAAATAAATAGTTGGAAAAGAAACATGTGTAGCTGGTAAACTGCTGTCTGTACTATTTATCCTGAGCTGAAGATTGTTTCCTTGGGAAAAAACAGCCAGTCTGCTTTGTTCTGGTGTTTAGAACAATAGATATGTTCCTCTGGTGTCATGTTAGCATCAGAGTTGGATTTCTCGCTCTGAGTTTGTCTCGTCACGGTTTAGTAACACATGCAGCTCTGATGCACGGCTGACTCAGTGCATCCATGTGCCGTGCTGCACCCCGGTTAGCCAGGCTCATTCATATTTTGCCATGAAATCACTAACCAGATTTTTTTCTTGTAATTCCTCAGAAAGAATGTCAGTGAGGGCAATGCAGTGGTTAAATCCAACCCGTCAAAGCGCCACCGGGATCGGCTGAACGGGGAGCTTGACAGGCTGATGGACCTGCTGCCGTTTCCTGAGGAGGTGCGCTCTCGCCTGGACAAGCTGTCAGTCCTCCGTCTCAGCGTGGGATATCTGAGGGTTAAGAGCTTCTTCAAAGGTAAAGACCAGCCACAAGTGCATATCCAAAGATTTGTTGAAATGTCAGTGCTGTGTGGTGAAATGAAATGATGATAAGCCCACTCTGACCTCCACATTCGCTGCCACAAACACATGACAGCCTGCTCTTTGTACCACAGAGTAAACGATAATATGTCTGGTCTTACCGACTCTTGTGTTGAGTAATACTGTGGTTGAGAAATGTGTTTAACCACACAAAGCCAACAGCGCATACCTCGACCTTGCACTGAGCAGACGCTGGCTGGTTGACAAGCCGACCTGAACAGAGAAGAAGCTTAGCATCAGGAGAAATGCAAGAGGCATCAAAGATAAAGAGTGCAGTATGAAATGCAGCTGCAGTGGCTGCAGTGCACACTTTACATTGTCTTTAACACTCAGTTTCCCTTCTGTTCTTTGCATGATATGATTTAGTTGTTCTCTGCGGCTCTCAGAGACCAACAACAGCACGAGGAAGAGCAGCCCACAGACCGGTTCGACCACATACTTTGGACACTGCCTCCGTTTGCCAGCAGATGCTCTCTGCAGATAGGCTGTCTGCAGCTCCCTGCAGATGTAGGTGCACTGTGTCACTAGAACCCTGTCAGTCCAACAGGGGGACGTGTAGGACTCAGTAGGCATGAAACAGTGGACGCAGTGAAAGGTATATATGAGAGATAAATCAGTATAGAGGCTAGAGTTTTTAATTCAACCGTAATAATGACACAAAAGTCCAAAATACTGATAATGAATACAAGCAAACACTTGTATGAATGAGGTAATGTAGACTAAGGTGGGAGTGAAGGTAGACAAAGCTTGATAACTGGGCGCAGTGAAGCCAGCACTGGAAGTGACTGAACTACATCTGACAGCTGAGGCAGGAATGAGAAGCACGCAGGAATCCAGTTTTAGGAAACGGCACATCCTCACTGCCGCTAACCTGACCCCACCTTGCCTCCGAGCAACACCCACAACAGCCTCAAATATTTCTCAAATGCTTTTTAAGAGTTGCTGCACCTTAATTAAACGTGCAGGCTTTGAAAAGCTGATGAGTCAGAAGAAAGTCAATGACATGTGAGTCGTACACAGCTGCAGAGGATCCCTGTCTTTAAGTACGACAGACGTTTTAGCCGAGTTGTTTCCTGACAGACTGCTGAGTAAGTTGCTGTCTCTAACAATAGACATGAAGTGTCTTATCTCCAGGTGTCTGCGTCTCTTGGTTCAGGAGTCGTACAGAAGTAGAGGTAAAAATGCACAAAGTGAATTCCAAAGACGGATTTTATCAGTAACAGACATCTTTGAAACCAAGTGAAATTATGAATGCTGTGCAACTTTAAACAGACAGTGTGTGAAAAGTGTGCGTGCTTGTTGTCAGCCCAGCTGTTTGCAGTGTGAATGGATATTACATGTTATCACATGAGCGCTGGCATTCCTCTTCCACCTTTCTGTCTGTACAGGTGAGACAGGCTCCCGTGTCTGTAGGAGACTTTCCCAGTGCATTCACAGTTAGCTAAGCACTAAGACGATCAAGAGTTTGAGGACTTCAGATTTTACCGTACAACTTTCTTCTTCTTCTCTAAAACTAACATTGAAATAGATCAGTCTGAATCGAAGCCTCCTGTTGATGTTTGTTTAGGACCAGCACACTGGCTCGACCCTCTGAGGGTGGGCTTGTGTTTCGTTCCGGTCTCAGATCTTTTTCATGTAAGGCAAAATGCTTAAGTACTACAGCATGAGGTCACTGCTCCATGCTGCTGCTTTAAAATGCTGCTGTTCACATTGTAGCCAAAAAAGATGTTTGTCGGGGAAACATCAGATTAGACCGTCAGGCGCCGCAGCATTTATTCAAGTCAACAGTTATATCTCCAAACAAGGCGTTGAATCCACGGACTTTAATGTGTTTCAGCCACAAACACAGAATATCCTGCTTTTGCTGCAGCTACTCCTGTAATAGAAAAGTCCATATGAAGCTTACATTGAACTATTTTATTATCATGAGGCCAAAAGCACGGATTGCTGTGTTGTATGGTTTATTATTCAATCATTGAGCGGTAAATCTGAGTCGTTCTGAAAAGCATCCATTTGAGCAGCTAATGCGGTTCTTGCATGGTGCAGCTGGAAGTGACTGTGGCATGTTTATACTGAGACTACAAACAGTGCATTCACTGCATGTTCTAAGAGTGTTTGTGCGTTTCTTTATATTGCTGTGGCAAAATGCATTGAGGTGTCTGCAGACAGCCCTGATCACGTGAAGGAGCTTTGATGTTTGTGTGGCGGAGGCGTGTGTGCGCTGGTGCGCGTCCTGCCCGGACTGCCAACTTGTTAATCAACCGGCCATACCGAGAGCGCCTCTGCGCCCTCTCCCCCTCATTGAGGTCCCATTTGAGCGCATCGGCATGGACCTCATCGGGCCGTTTCACCGGAGTGCACGCGGTTACCGCTTTGTGTTAGTCCTGGTGGATTACGCGGTACCCGGAAGCAGTTCCGCTGCGCACCATCTCGGCTAAGAGTGTGGCGCAGGCACTGTTTCAGGTCATCTCCCGAGTCGGAATCCCGAAAGAGATACTGACTGACCAGGGCACGTCGTTCATGTCTCGCACACTGCAGGAACTGTACGAATTACTGGGCATTAAATCTATTCGGACCAGCGTCTACCACCCTCAGACTGACGGGCTGGTGGAGCGGCTGAATAAGACTTTAAAGTCCATGATTCGTAAGTTCATTAATGAGGATGAACGCAATTGGGATCACTGGCTAGACCCTCTGTTATTTGCAGTGCAGGAGGTGCCCCAGGCCTCCACGGGATTTTCTCCCTTTGAACTACTGTTCGGCAGGAAGCCGCGTGGGGTGCTCGACCTGATTAAAGAAAGCTGGGAGGAAGGTCCGAGCCCCGCCAAAAATGAGATACAGTACGTGTTGGACCTGAGAGCAAAACTCCACACTTTGGGGAGGTTGTCACGGGAGAATTTGCTCCAGGCTCAGCAGCGTCAGCAACGCCTGTATAACAGAGGGGCTAGACTCAGGCAATTTTCACCGGGAGATAAAGTGCTTGTGTTACTCCCTTCTTCCAGCTCGAAGTTGCTTGCCAAGTGGCAAGGTCCCTTTGTGGTCACACGGCGTGTCGGGGACGTGGACTATGAGGTCACTCGGTCGGACAGCGGAGGAGCCGCGCAGATTTATCACCTCAATCTCCTTAAAGCGTGGAGAGAGGTTGAAACCGCTTCTCTGGTAAGCCTGGTTAAGGAGAGAGATGAGTTGGGGCCGGAGGTGCCAAATTCTATCATTCCCGCCTCCCTCCCTTGTGATGACCATCTCACACAGGCCCAGAGAGCGGACGTTGTCGCGTTGCAACAGCGCTTTGCAGATGTGTTCCCCCCCCTGCCCGGCCGGACGTCCCTCATCGAGCACCATTTCGTGACGCAGCCCGGCGTGATGGTGCGTTCACGGCCCTACAGGCTCCCGGAGCATAAGCGAAAAATCGTGCAGAGGGAATTGGCTGAAATGCTGAGGATGGGAGTGATAGAAGAGTCGCACAGCGCCTGGTGTAGCCCCATCGTTCTGGTGGCGAAGAAGGATGGGTCTATACGGTTCTGTGTCGACTATCGCAGGGTGAACGAAGTGTCACGCTTTGATGCCTACTCCATGCCTCGGGTCGACGAGCTCCTGGATCGGCTGGGCACGGCCCGCTTTTTCACGATGCTGGACTTAACCAAGGGCTATTGGCAGATTCCCTTGTCTGCCGAGGCCAGGGAGAAAACGGCCTTCTCCACTCCGTACGGTTTGTACCAGTTCGTGACACTTCCGTTCGGCCTGTTCGGGGCCCCGGCCACTTTCCAGCGTCTCATGGACCGGGTACTGCGTCCGCACGCGGCGTATGCTGCCGCCTACCTGGATGACGTGATCATCCACAGCGGCACCTGGGCGGAGCATGTGCCGCTGTGGCCGCGGTCCTGGAGTCCCTGAGGGGGGCGGGGCTCACGGCCAATCCGAAGAAGTGCGCGGTTGGACGGAGGGAGGTGCAGTATCTGGGGTACCACCTGGGGGGCGGGCAGGTGCGTCCACAAGTGGAGAAGACGGCGGCTATTGCATCCTGCCCGCGCCCCAGGACGAAAAAGGAGGTGAGACGGTTCTTGGGGTTGGCGGGTTACTATCGTCGCTTCGTGCCGGGGTTTGCGCAGCTAACCAGCCCCCTGACCGATCTCACTCGAAAGGGTGCCCCGGAGCTGGTCCAGTGGACGGGGCCGTGCCAGGCGGCGTTTGTGCGAGTGAAAAACGCTCTCTGTGGGGAGCCGCTGCTTCACACTCCTAACTTTTCCCTCCCGTTTGTTCTGCAGACTGACGCCTCGGACAGAGGGCTGGGAGCCGTTTTGTCTCAGCAGGTGAGGGGAGCTGACCGCCCTGTCCTGTACATCAGCCGGAAGCTAGCGGAGCGCGAGCGCCGGTACAGCACCGTGGAGAAGGAGTGCCTGGCCATCCGGTGGGCGGTCGGCTCCCTGCGCTATTACCTCCTGGGATGCTCATTCACCCTCTGTTCGGACCACGCCCCGCTGCAGTGGCTCCACCGCATGAAAGATGCCAACGCCCGGATCACCCGGTGGTATCTGGCGTTGCAGCCCTTTAAGTTCAAGGTGATCCATAGGCCGGGGGCACAGATGGCGGTGGCCGATTTCCTCTCTCGCTCGCGAGGGGGGGAGTTGGCTCGGCCGGACGGCTCCCCGGCCTCGAACGGGCGGTGGGGGTGTGTGGCGGAGGCGTGGCCCCGGGCGCAGCTGCCGGGGAGGAGTGGAGCAGAAGGCTCAACAGGGCGGCGCTGCGAGGCCGGTAAGAACAGCTGATGGTGTTTATGTACTAATGATGGTCTCCCTCCGCTGTGTTTATAGTGAGACGGGGAGGAGCGGCGAGAGATCAGCTGGGCTCGTGAGCTGTCAGGCTGTGCGACTGAGTCAGCTGTGTAAACAAACAAGTAAATGTGGAATTTGGCAGTACATACCTGCGTGTGCGTGTGTTTGTGCCTGGTGTATTCCACAGTTTGATTTCAGTTTGATGCAGATGTTGAATTCAGAGTTAAGGTCTGTGTGAAGAAGTGTTGGGTTGCATCATGAAAGAAAACTCAAACGTGTTACTCTTTGAAACCAAGACTCCTGCATGAGTTTTGACCTTAGAGATTTTTCAGTCAGCAGCAGTTTTTTCTGGTCATCAAGGGGGACTGTCCTGGTCAAAATATGAGCGCGGAGCCCGAGCGTTCAAGTGGTGACATGCCGAGGATTTAAGATACGGATCCTGTAAAACCAAAGTAAAACACTGGCTCAAAGAAAAGGGCCTAGAGGAAAAAGAAACAGGCAGTTTTAGGGGCCGTTTCCATGACATGATCATGAAACATTATCAGGCTGCCTGGTGATTGCAGATCTCCCTGAACAAGCTGGGCCCCTGGCCTCATAGCGTGACTTCGTGAAGCAGGGCTCGATGTTTTGGAAGGCTTGTGGCTCGCTGCTGCTGACAAATATGCAGCAGCAGCGAGCAGCACAAATATGCAGCGAGCATATTTGTGCTGCTCGCTGCATATTTGTGCTGGTAGAAAACCGAGAAAAATGCAGTTTCCAAGTTGATTGAAAACATCCAGGCCTGTTAGCAATCGTAGTTGAGGTGGTGCACTTTAATGTGATGTCATCTGGTATTTGTGATGTCTTAACCATGTAAACACACACCTGTACACGTGACTGCAACAGCAGGAACGACGTGGGAAGACGAGAGAATCAGTTTTGAGGAGACCGGTCTGGTCTCAGTCCTGGTGGGCTCATTAGGAGGAAGTCTGTGGCCGTGCTTCGTTCAGCTCTGGCAGAGCAGTTTCCATCTTTTCCATTCTCTGAAGGTTTGTCCTCTTCTTCAGAGCGCAGCGCTACATCTCTCTTCATACCCACAAGAGTCTCTGCTGGTCAGCCTGAGCTCACCAAGGCTTTCTGTGAGGACATTTGCTTATTTATGTCCTCCCCCAGCATCGGCTGTTGTCCCACTCAGAGTTTGGATGGACACCAGAAACATAGAACATGTGTTATTACATTTATTTAAGCACTGTGATTCAAATCTGCCAAGAATGTAAACGTCAGTTAGCTTTCAGAGGTCATAATGATCATAACATGTGTCCATACTTGAAGCATTTATCTTCTAGCAGCATCCAACTGCTTCAATCTGATTTGCTGTTGCTGTGTTGCCTCAAACTGTTGATTCATTGCACTTAATGAGGTGGAAACACCTGGCACAGTCAACATAATGTCCTGTTGTGTTATGTTTTCTGAACTCTGGAGACAGTTTCTCCCACGAGTGGACGTCCTAGCAAAGTTACCCCAAGAAAGTGAACCCTTCTGCTCTTAAAACCCGTGCAAAGTGGCAGAAGGAGCGTCCAGACTGCAGCTGTGGGACCTTGTGATGGTGGTGAACCCTGTTTTGAGCGCTGTGGCCAAAGTGCATCGTGGAGCTGACGAACACCTCAGCACAGCTGAGGCCCCAGATTCTTACACCGGCTATCCTGAGCTGTTGTTGTTTCACTATATCGCTCTTGTTAAGTCTGGTGTTGGGTTTGATTTCATTTGTGTCATTTGAGTGTGGAGTACCTCGTTTATAGATGTTCAGGGTTGTTTTCTCTCTGTGTGGTTTGAGGTATTAAAGAAAGCGTTACGCACCCGTCAGCACAAACACCTGGCTGGGGTGAAGCATTTTTAATAAACCCAAACAGCTGATTGAAGATTCAAAGCTCTCCACTTCTTACATTTTTACTGTTTGTACTTTATCAGGTCTGAAAATGGTGACATTTGCATAACTTCATGGCGGCGTGATGGTATTTAGCACATCCCACAATTTACTCTAAACTGTGAGTGCGCTCAGCAAACCTGTTTCCACCCAAAGCTTCATTTTTGGGATCACACTGAAGTCTGATACTGAGCGATAGAGGCCAGGTGTTCCCCCTAAAATCAGGGAGGTAAATGGGTGCACTGATCGAAGGCGTGATGGGAGGATGAACCTTTGGACCAAGTGATCCAGCTAATTGGCTTCCTCGCAGCGAGCTCTGCCCTTTCCTGCACATCTGCGTGAGAACAGAGATCTCTGTACAGGATCTACTGGAACTAAATGTTTTCAAATCTAGATAATATTCCCATATGCATTGCTGGCATGCTTTATACTACTACTCTGAGTTTGGCAGACCTCCAACTGTGACTGCATTTCCCTTTTCTCCCCTTAGCCTCACTGTGCCTCCACTTCATGCTGTTACTCTCAAGTACACGTTACATGCTCAACAATCCAATTCAGTTGTTTATTTAGTCTTATTGGCTTATTTTAGTGCCTTTTCTTTGCTGTTCTTTCCAGAGCTGTCACTGTTCACTGATGTAGGTGTTCTGTGTCCTGAATATTCAGACTTCATAGTTATTTAATTACCACACGGAGCAAAGGCATGAAAGGCTAGCACATCCCTGAACGGCAGACATGGATCTTCCATCAGAGGTACAGTGGACCTTAGCCAGTCTGTTTAGTTAAACAGGAAGCTGCAGTTTGATGTTGAAACAGCCGCTGTCATGGTGTCACGTTACACTGTAGCCTGCGAAAACAAGAAGAGCCATAAAATGGTTTATCATTCGCTCTGTCTTGGTGCTGTCTTGGTTTTCGCAGTAAGGCGGAGTCACGGACAAAACAGTCAGTGTTATTTGGGAAGCTGCAGGACGGATCCTTCTGGTTCGCTCGGGCCAGTTGCTGGTTTGTTGTTTCTAACTGGAGCTGACGCCACAGAGAGCACTCGTTTCATTTGGTTTTACAGCTCAGAATGCAAAGCTATACTGTGATCATTCAGCTTAGTACATTTCAAACGTGCACTCGCGTCACAGGTCACAGGGTTCAGTCTAAGCAAAAGCCCGATGGCCCAGGGCCAGTGCTAAAGTATAATGAGCAAGCTGAGGTTACCTGTCCAAAGAGCTCTCAGGGTTTCAGTGGAAGCACCGGCAGCGTGAAAGAACTCCTGTCACTGCCCTGCAGCTGCCTTTGTGCCTGGGCTCAGAGGAAGGCTGAGAAACCGTAGACTGCTCACGACTGCAGGGCACCTCTGACTGTTAGATATCTGCACAGTCTCAAGGTGGCTGTACACGTGCAGACTGTACATGCATGTTAATGTTAATCTGTGTTTCTCTTCTTTCACTGCCCCCTCAGAAGTGTTTCCTAAGACGTGGTCAAGCATCTATAGACATGCTTGTTGCACAACCTCACAGGGCTGTCAGGACGCTCCACAGTGCCATGAGCTGTTGAGCTGTTAGCGATGGAAACACGAGAACCCAACGCAGAGTTCACACAGCTCGAATGAAAACAAACAGACGCCACAAAGAGGCCTACTTACTCACGCAAACACTGAATTAGGAGGAAAAAAGTGTTGGAGGAATGTGGTGGCTGGTCCACATTTGGACAACAGTGTGCTGTTTGTGTATATGTTTGGCTGAAGAAGCACAAATGAATTATGTCTGTTTATTTCTAATACAGTTAGCATGATTGTCTGTCTGATAGCTTCTACAGCCACACGTGAGACTCACATTTTCTGCTAGCAGCGGTTGTGTGTGTGGCTTTCATTACATGTCAGGTCTTGAGCTTTGTGTAAAAGTCAGGCTGTGCAGGTCAGAGTGTTTGTGTATGTGCTACGTGAGTCCACGTGAGGCGACGGGGTGGCGCTCAAGGGCCGCTTCTCTCATCAAAAGATCTGTGCAGCAGGACTGGACGACCAGAGTGAGAGAGGCCGTATCCTGCAGTGGCTGTCCAGATAAAGGGAAGCATTAGTGTAGCTGTTGCCTGCTAAAAGTCCCCCAGGCAGATGCATAAATGTGTCTGTGTGTGTGGATATGCAGCCTGCCAGATCAGCTTTCCAGTGATGGGAAAACCGATTTTCTGGCAGAGAAACCAGCAACTGGACCTCTGCTAAAGCCAAAAATGTGGCTTTGCCTTTTCTGCTGCAAAAGCATGATGTGACACCCAGGACAGGCTCCACAGGTCACCATTAGCCTGTTAATGTAGTATAAGAGTCTAGTTTCATGATGCAGAGTGGAACCAACTTGAACTTTTAATTGCATACGTTATTAGCATGATATAGCTTAAAGCTTGCATCACAATCAGCTATTGGAAGCTTAGCTGCACATGTTTAAATTTCATTGAACAATAAGAGAACTTCTCTGAATCTGAACATGATACGACATGTTCAGATTCACTTTGGTTTATCTGTTTGCAATGCATGCGCCTCGCACACACTCCTAATGTCACAAAAACACAACGGACACATTGCCAAGTTTCTCTACCTGGAAATGGTCGTCCGAACTAGCTCTGCTGCTGCCGTGGTTTTTACAGCAGCTCAAATGAATGCATTAAGTCACTGGTCGTGCTGTTGATGGTCAGCTGATTCCTGTTTCCCTCGGTTCTTTGCCAATGTTTTGTGATGCAGCCACCATG
The DNA here is from genome assembly GCF_041146795.1 of Maylandia zebra. Taxonomy (NCBI): domain Eukaryota; kingdom Metazoa; phylum Chordata; class Actinopteri; order Cichliformes; family Cichlidae; genus Maylandia; species Maylandia zebra. Next base: position 1,695,555 of record NC_135182.1, read on the forward strand.
AAGAACAGCAAAAGCAGCGTGATGTTTCCTGGGCTGAACGGGCACAACAACATGGACGCTACAGCCCTCTCTGAGGGCGACCTGCTGCTCCAGGTAAGACTCAGGAGCTTTCATTATGAACGTCCCTCTGCATGCCAGTTTTACTACGTAATGCCAACTTTAAACCTTGAGCAGTTTTTTGTTTTTTCATTTAATTTTGAAGCTAGAATCATTTTCATTTCAGTGCACACGTAGAATCAACAAAACTGCTTTGATAACTTTATCACAAATGAAGGTGAATTTTTTTTAGACGACCCCGTGTGGTGTTACAGAGCAGCATGTGAGTCTGGTTCAGATAAACAGCTCTGTAGCCAGAGTCATGACGCTGACAGACGAGCACAGTAACAGTGTTGGTCCTGAGTGATTGGTGAGCCGCTGGCAGGTGCACAAACACACTCAGCCTCTGTTTGTTTGTGTCATAGTTGTGTTTTGTGTGGAGCTAATCCACGTCTGTCCAGTCATGAGGACGTTATGACAGGTGAACGTGCCAAAACGTGTTACGCTTTGTGCTTCCTGATAGAAACCAGTGTTTATTAGCACTTTGTCTTTTACAGAAGACGTGGATAGAGATTTTCTCCAAAAGCATCCAGATGTTAGAGTATGATCCACAAGCATAAACTCCTGTGAACTTCTGAGAACTCACAAACGTAGACTTCAGTCCACACACAAACACAAATCAGTGTGCCAAAGAATATGTGTGAAACTCTGCACTCAAGTTTCAAGTTACAACTACGAATTTTGACCCTATTTTTCTTCCTTTCATCTGATTGGCCAATGTCATGTCAATCACACATGCATCACTGTGATGCTGCTAATCTTTGTATAGTGTGAATATTGATATAATCCAGGTAATGTGGAATAACAGCAGGCTAACATTCATGTCAGCTTATTGAAAAGGCCCAAACACGACTTCAGCAGATCTGGTAGAGCAAACTGTAGCGGTTGAAACGACACAACGTTGTGCTCTGTGATGCATTCAAAACAAAACCCACAACATGAGACTCTCCCAGTATGGGCTCAAATTGTACTTGTAAATCAGTTTTGTGTGTGTAAAAAGAATTTGTGTGTGGAGCCAAAGAATATGTGTGAAACTCTGCACTCAAGTTTCAAGTTACAATTACGAATTTTGACCCTATTTTTCTTCCTTTCATCTGATTGGCCAATGTCATGTCAATCACAAATGTAACTATCCAATCAGAGAACAGATGTATGGGCTCAAAATGTGGTCATAAATATTTTGTACTTGTAAATCGGTTTTGTACTTGTAAAAAAGATTTGTATGTGGACTTGTAACTTGTAACCCTGCAAGTTACAAGTTACAAGTACGAATTTTGACCCTATTTTTCAGTTCAAAAAAAGCGCCCCTCCGACAGCCAAACCCATCTGTTCTCTGATTGGATAGTTACATTTGTGATTGACATGACATTGGCCAATCAGATGAAAGGAAGAAAAATAGGGTCAAAATTCGTACTTGTAACTTGTAACTTGCAGGGTTACAAGTTACAAGTCCACACACAAATCTTTTTTACAAGTACAAAATATTTATGACCACATTGTGAGCCCATATTCCAGCCTCACACAAAGATACTGCTGCACAGCGTGACAGTGTGTGTACGATGTGCTGAGAGATTTAGCTGAAGAACACAGTGAATGTTCTGAACTTGTGCAGGATGTTTGTGTCATCAGCGACTGTGTTGTCTGTACAGGCTCTGAACGGGTTCGTCATGGTGGTCACGTCAGCTGGGTTAGTGTTCTACGCCTCCCCCACAATCAAGGACTACCTGGGCTTCCACCAGGTGAGTCACTGCACACACACACACACACACACACACACAGTGCCATTAAAAAGTAGTTGTTTCACATCATCAAACACATTTGAATATTAAATAACCCGTAAATACAAAATACTGTTTTCAAAGATGATTTCATTCATGAAGAGATTAAAAGTTCTCAGGAAGGAGGTAAATGGATTTTGTATATTTGCAGGAAAGCTTCTTTACAAATTTCTTTGTGATGTTAAAAATAAAACCGTTTGACTGAGTGGTTTGAGAACAGACCGCTGTCAGTGTGTAGCTGTTGTAATCAGCAGGAGAGCACACACCAAAGCACAGACAGAGGCTAATGCTGGGCAGACACTGTACGACTTTTTCAGTCGCGCGATTCAGCTCCTGCTCAAACTGCACGATTGACTCGCAGGGGTTAGAAGTTCATAGGTCACGATGCAGGTCTCACACTATACGGCCCGATGCTCTGATGCGACCTGAGTGCTCACACTGTGCCTCCATAACATGAAGGTTATAACAGAAATTCTGTCGCTCGCTCTCTCTCTGTCTTTCACTCACACAGACACACCACCACCATCAACTTTGCTAAATTGCTAATGAAAAACATGATCAGGCAGCTGTGATTGAGCAGCGATGTAGATCCAACTATTTTCACGGTTGTTGTGGTCGTGATAATTTTGTGAGGCCACATCGAAAAGGCTCGGATGGTTCTACAGGTTGTGCCTCCATCGCTTGTGTCCAGATCACACGCTGCGCTGCCGTGCTACGCCGTCTTTTTCGCTGACATTTGTGTTTGCGCGTGCGCAGTGTGACAAACTGCGGTGACACCCTCACGACCAAGCGATTGATGATCGGGAGCTGGTCGTGAGGGGTTAATCGCGTCTCGTTACCCCACGTATACTACACGATGCACGACGCACGATGAAGGCCAAAATCGGGCCAATCACCAAAACGGTCGCACGACTCAAAAATCGGCTCAAAATGGGCCAAAAATCGCACAGTGTGAGCCCAGCATTAAGCCACACACTGCCATGGATAACTGAGACAAATCAGTATGTGGAGGCTGTGTTCATGTGCTGCTGCTGACGGCGTGTGGAGACAAAGGAGAACACAGACTGAGGGGTTTGGATTATTTTATTTTATGACTTTGGTGTTTGGATAAGTTGGTCTGAGTGTGAACTTGCACTTTAAAATGCAGAAGTCACACAAACACCTCCTACTTTAAATGTTGTGTTTGATTAAAGATGCGAGGAGCAGTGGTAGTAACGTTGGATGAGTCTAGTTATCGAGGGTCCACCACCCAAAACAACAGAAGAGATTACAGGCACACTGAAGGATAGCAGCAACAGTTGATGATTTACAAGGTTTACAGGGAGCGGGATGGACAGCATCCTGGACAGCAGGCAAGTCCAGGTCAAGGCTGAGATGGTTCAGGTGTGCAGGGCAGGAATAGTGACTGCACCAAGCAGGGAATGCTGAATATTGAGGACAGGGAGGCAGACGAGGCTGTGGCGACCCCTAAAGGAAGCAGCCAGAAGTTTCAGACGTCAGTGGATGAAGTTAGTATCCACCTCCATCCTGTGAGGTTTCACTGTTGGAGCAGTGCTGAAGGAGGCCGAGCCAAGAGAACAGCACATCGAGTTCAAAGAAATGCTTCATTCAATATTAGAGTTCATCAGTATACAATAAAATAATCATGTGAAAATAATATTTTTGAATCTCTTTGGAACATTTATAAATCCAAGCATGTGAATTACAGTCCTACTCTGTACAGATGGTGACATCCATTGTGTTTATGCCTTGTTCACATGTTTTATAAGCCAAATTTAAACTGTGCAGCTTGACTGACCGACGCTGTGCTCCTCTGCCAACAGTCAGACGTGGTGCATCAGAGTGTGTTTGATCTCATCCACACTGATGATCGCAGCACGTTCAGAGAGCAGCTGCACTTTGCTCTGAACCCACCCGCTGCAGCCGACAAGGATGGTGAGTGCTTTTCAAGCAAACGTGTACATGCATCAACATCTTTGCTCCAAACATCCTATCAGATAACCTTTTTACCTCTCCGTCGTAAAAGGCCAATCAGGTATCACTGCTGTCGTCTCCCACGGGTGGTGTGGATGGTGTGGAACCCAAGTTAGTGATGCAATAACTCAGGAACGAGGCAGCGTGCAAGTTTCAAACAGATACCACAGGTGTAGCTGCTAAACATCTGGGACGAGTTTGAATTCCTGTGACCTCAAGGTCAGAGGTCAAGATTTCTGAAAATCTTGTGAATGTGATAACTTCAGAATAAAGCGGTGTAGCATTTTCAAACAGATAATCAGAAACATCCAAGCTAATTCATGCATTTATTACTTCTTCTATTGTAATTCATTATTATCAGGAAGTAAAAACTCACTGAAAAGCCTTCAGCTGATCCAAAATGCTGCAGCAGGAGTCCTGACAGAAAGAGAGCAGGTTTCTCCTGTACTGGCTTCCTGTTAAATCCAAACATGTGTGTGTGTGTATTTAGTGTTATATTCACTAAGTATGTTGTGCCTTGACAGATGTGCATGTTACACATGTGCACTGAGGCCGTATACCATTACAGATACACTTCAGTAGTGTTGATTCTGATTGGAAGGAATCGTCTCACAGTGTGACCCAGTATTATTTTTGTTTGGCTTTATACAACATTTGAGTGCCTGAAGTACAAATTATGGCCAATGACACACGTATGACCACGTGGCCTCCAGCCGTCCCTGTCATTGATCCATCCATGCTGAAGTGGGGCTGGAGCTCGTCCCAGCTGTTATAGGACAGGCGGCAGGATGTACCCTGTCTATCACAAGGTTCCACAAGTACAATTTCAATGCATGCAACAATTCTGCACAAACCCTGATGCGCTGCCTGACCTGGCTCCTGTTTACAGAGTCACTCTGCTGTTATGGCGTAGATCAGAGCTTCACATCAGACTCTTCTGTCGTGCAGTAACAGCTTCACCTGCCTTCTCAGTCTTGCAGAGTTGTGGTAATACAGTCATGCACAATCCGGAGCACCTCCCGCCGGAGAACTCTTCCTTCCTGGAGCGCAGCTTCGTGTGTCGCTTCCGCTGCCTGCTGGACAATTCCTCGGGCTTTCTGGTTAGTTTAAAGGTTGAAGGTTAAAGGTCAGCTCAGAAAAAAAAGAAAAAATACATCTCATTTCCTTGTGTTAACCAGGCTCTCAAGTTCCAGGGGCGACTGAAGTACCTCCACGGCCAGAGTCTGCTGAGGGACAACGGGGCATGTCACAGACCTCAGCTGGCCCTGTTCGCCATCGCCATGCCCGTGCAGCCTCCGTCCATCGTGGAGATCAGAGCTAAAATGCTCCTGTTTCAAACCAAGCACAAGCTGGACTTCACCCCCACAGGGATCGATAGCAGGTACAGCAAATTATCTGGGCTGGTGTGTTTTTTATATTCTTCATATATTTGCTCTTAAAGTACTTAAAGTCTCAGAACACCATCCTCAGTCACGGTGGAGTCAGCTTTACCGCTAACTGAATTTTATTCCTCTGGCCATAACTCCACCATTTGTTGTTTCCAGGGGGAAGATCGTGCTGGGCTATTCCGAGATTGAGCTGTGCATGAAAGGCTCCGGATACCAGTTTATCCACGCAGCTGACATGATGCACTGTGCCGACAAACACATCCGCAGTATGTTAGCAATTCAAAGTCAGCCTTCAAATGACATGCTGCAACGCAGCTACTGCAGACTGAGATCGTGCATTAGACCGTGAAGCTGCTCGTGACTCGTCTTAGTCTGAAACTGTCTTTGACGTGTGTCTGACGTTGTTGGGCGTAAATATTTAGTGAATGAACTCTCATTTGCAAGAATATAGTCAAACTTTGTATCAGAGGGAAAGTGTGATTGTGACTTGAGCCGAACACAAACTTTATAACCTGGTGTGGTCGTTTAGTTGGAGCATCGTCAGCTGTGCTGGGACGGGAGATTACAACAAAGTGATTGTGACATCTGGAATAAATGCGGATGTTTATACGCGTTTGGGTGACAGAGCTCGGACTTCAGTTCAGAGGATGAGAGGAGGGAGGAGAGAGCAGTGGCGGGAGGACGAAAGACGATTAAAAATGACATCTACACATGTTAAACAGTTACATAGGTTAGGTTTGATTGTGGGATTCTCTAGGCACGGACATAAGACATCTACACACATGAATCAATGTTTATGAGTACAAAAACCTAAAAAAGACTCATTTTTAAATGTTACAGTGTTTTAAAAACATATTTACAGTGGGGCAAAAAAGTATTTAGTCAGCCACCGATTGTGCAAGTTCCCCCACTTAAAATGATGACAGAGGTCAGTAATTTGCACCAGAGGTACACTTCAACTGTGAGAGACAGAATGTGAAAAAAAAATCCATGAATCCACATGGTAGGATTTGTAAAGAATTTATTGGTAAATCAGGGTGGAAAATAAGTATTTGGTCAATAACAAAAATACAACTCAATACTTTGTAACATAACCTTTGTTGGCAATAACAGAGGTCAAACGTTTACTATAGGTCTTTACCAGGTTTGCACACACAGTAGCTGGTATTTTGGCCCATTCCTCCATGCAGATCTTCTCGAGAGCAGTGATGTTTTGGGGCTGTCGCCGAGCAACACGGACTTTCAACTCCCGCCACAGATTTTCTATGGGGTTGAGGTCTGGAGACTGGCTAGGCCACTCCAGGACTTTCAAATGCTTCTTACGGAGCCACTCCTTTGTTGCCCGGGCGGTGTGTTTTGGATCCTTGTCATGTTGGAAGACCCAGCCTCGTTTCATCTTCAAAGTTCTCACTGATGGAAGGAGGTTTTGGCTCAAAATCTCACGATACATGGCCCCATTCATTCTGTCCTTAACACGGATCAGTCGTCCTGTCCCCTTGGCAGAAAAACAGCCCCATAGCATGATGTTTCCACCCCCATGCTTCACAGTAGGTATGGTGTTCTTGGGATGCAACTCAGTATTCTTCTTCCTCCAAACACGACGAGTTGAGTTTATACCAAAAAGTTCTACTTTGGTTTCATCTGACCACATGACATTCTCCCAATCCTCTGCTGTATCATCCATGTGCTCTCTGGCAAACTTCAGACGGGCCTGGACATGCACTGGCTTCAGCAGCGGAACACGTCTGGCACTGCGGGATTTGATTCCCTGCCGTTGTAGTGTGTTACTGATGGTGACCTTTGTTACTTTGGTCCCAGCTCTCTGCAGGTCATTCACCAGGTCCCCCCGTGTGGTTCTGGGATCTTTGCTCACCGTTCTCATGATCATTTTGACCCCACGGGATGAGATCTTGCGTGGAGCCCCAGATCGAGGGAGATTATCAGTGGTCTTGTATGTCTTCCATTTTCTGATGATTGCTCCCACAGTTGATTTTTTCACACCAAGCTGCTTGCCTATTGTAGATTCACTCTTCCCAGTCTGGTGCAGGTCTACAATACTTTTCCTGGTGTCCTTCGAAAGCTCTTTGGTCTTGGCCATGGCGGAGTTTGGAGTCTGACTGTTTGAGGCTGTGGACAGGTGTCTTTTATACAGATGATGAGTTCAAACAGGTGCCATTCATACAGGTAACGAGTGGGGGACAGAAAAGCTTCTTACAGAAGACGTTACAGGTCTGTGAGAGCCAGAGATTTTCCTTGTTTGAGGTGACCAAATACTTATTTTCCACCCTGATTTACCAATAAATTCTTTACAAATCCTACCATGTGGATTCATGGATTTTTTTTTCACATTCTGTCTCTCACAGTTGAAGTGTACCTCTGGTGCAAATTACTGACCTCTGTCATCATTTTAAGTGGGGGAACTTGCACAATCGGTGGCTGACTAAATACTTTTTTGCCCCACTGTATATGAACTTTATATTTTTGTGACAGGACAACATTCTTTTAACATGAACGCAGGAGACCAGCTGCTGTTGTTTGGTTTCCCATTCTTGCCTAATATAGGATTTCATATAGCATGAATACGAGCACACCTCCTCTCTCACTGTGAACCCTCTCCTGTGTGTCAGTGCTTAAAACAGGAGAGTCTGGGCTGACTGTGTTCAGGCTCCTCAGCAAACCGGGCAGCTGGGTGTGGGTGAAGTCCAATGCCAAGATCATCTACAAAGGAGGGAGACCTGAATTTATCATTGCATATCAGAAAGCTATAAGGTGAGTGTCCCCTCGACTGGTTGTTTAAAGGATGAAATCAGAGAGTCACGTGACACTGTAAGAATAAGAGGTTGTCTGGTGATGGACTGTGTTGTGTCTGGTTGTTCCAGTAACGCTGAGGGTGAGGAGTATCTGCGCCAAAGGAGCCTGCAGCTTCCCTTCAGCTTCACCAAAGGAGAGGCCACCCTCTATAACACCGGCCCCACCATGGACATCCTGCAACATCAGTCCAATAAAGTGTTCAGCAACAATGACATGAAGAAGGACGTGGTGCCTGGCTCTTTGCTGGACTGCTTCTTGAGTCAGGATGAAAGTCTTTACACCCAGACTGTGGAGACCCCACTGCCTGTGGATCAAGTGTTCATGGACAGCAGGGCCCTGGTCAGCGTTGTCAGTGATGCGTGGCAGGGGAGCGAGGCAACGGTCACAACAAGTGAGCCTGTTGTGGTGAAAGAGGAGGCCAAGCAGTCCGTCATGGCCGTGATCGGCAGCTTTGAAAAAATGGTGCAGAGTGGGGATTTTTATTCAGCTTTGCAAACACTGGAGGTGGATAACGCCGAGCTCTCAGAGTGGGAAAATGCTCTGAAGAGATTAGGACAGGAGGGTTCGCAGAGTAAGGTCAGTTCTGATCTGGACAGCATCGTCGCCAGCGATGTATTTGACTACATCGACAGCATTTTGTTTAAGGAGAAAGCCGAGGATTGTCTGGACACCGTCCCTCCCAGCTGCCTCACCGCCATCAGCAACCATCAGCAGGAGCTCTTCACTCAGGCTGCCCTCGTCTCAGCCTCTGATCTCTGCGAGCCACAGTTATTACAGGCACCCAGCCCCGACTGCACTTACTCTCCGGTGAAAGGCCCCTACGTTCACCAACAGGATGTGGTCAGTGTACCAGTGGCATCAGGGCAAAGCGCCCAGATGCTGTCTCACTGGGGTCCCCGGCCTGACCCCAGCCTGCCTTCTCTTCAGCAGCTCCAGCTCCATGACATCTTCAGCCCATCTATTGAGCTGCCTGATCTCACTGTCCCTGACATCTCAGCTGGTAATTCTTTAGCTCCTTTTCAGTCCCATGACCAAGCGTCTGTCGCACATATGGGCTTCCGTCAGGACAGTTCTGGTCAAGTCCAGCAGTCCAACCATCTTCTGCCACACCAAAGCAGTTTGCAGGCACCTGTAATGGCAGGAAGTTGTCACATACAGAGCTCTGTTCCCCAACCAAACAGTTCACCACCCACTGTTATGGACAGTGTGCCACCACTGATTCCTTGCCAAGACTTTACTTCCTCCAATGCACCTAATATTCCCTTTCAGTTTTCCTCACCTCGCCTGCAGGAAAGTCTTCCATTTGACAAGCACAACCTTCCTCTTCAGCAGTGGCCACAGAGCCAGCAGCAAAAGCTGCTTCATGCTAGCATGATGCAAAATGGACACAAGACCATGCCAGCACTGCAGAGCCAAAATTCACAAAACCAAACCCGTGCTACTTTTTTCCCGAGGAATGGCACCAGACTGAATGGCACACAGCAGGGAGGGCTGGCAGGTTACCAGGCAGCTGCACCCAGCAGCTGCATGTTTTCTTCCAACCCAGACATCCTGTCCATCTCTGAGCCTTCAAGCCTCAAGGTGCCTGGCACATCTTTGGATCAGAGTCCTCCTCAAGGTTCCTGCTACTCCCAGTGGAACCACAGTGAGCCTGCGGTGGACGCATCAGCCATCAACCTGCAGAACCTCAGGGCTCTAATTGTTCCCCCCAATGTGCCTTCCTCAGAGCACTCACACAGCATTCAGCACTACCTAGAAAGCAACAAGCACATACAGGTAAGCACTCAGAACTGAACAGTCACCCCCAGCTTGTACTACAGCATTAGCAGGTGGCCCTGAGTCCCGTCATCGAAATGTCAAATGTATGAATGTAGGAGGCTTTTTTGGAGGAACTGCATAATTGGCAGTGAGAGGTTTGTGTTACCAACGGTAACTGTGGTCCCAACTGCCTTCACATAACATTTTAACAAGTGTGGATTAATGCTGATCCACCACGGTTTCCATGATCATCCTCATCCCATGACTTTGCTCAATGCAAGTCATTGCACAGGAAATGACTTTGCATTGAGCTCCAGACGGAGGGGACCTGATTTAGTAATCACAGTAACAGCTGTCACCTTCTCACCAAGCGTTTCGCTGATGGTCTTGTAGCCCAGTCCGGATGGTCTGTCATGCCCATGGTAGTGGAGAGGTTGGGATGGAAGAAGCTGATTCTGTGGACAGGTGTCTATGCACATAACAAGTTAAGATTGGGAGTATCTGTAGGGTAAGATTGGTTGACTGATTGATTGTAGTCTGCGAGCCACTTGGGCACACAACCAGTGTGTGGGTGCCAAAGACTTATTTCAGTCAGTGACATGCAAATCAATGCAATCAATCAGTGTTTCTGGATTGTTGGTTTATATTTTGTCTCGCTCCAGTAAAATGAACTACATTCGGCCTTACTTCTGTCCTCTCTTCCCTCACTCGTGAACCCAGAGATACTTAAACTCCTCGCTCCAGGACCTGACCCCTCTCATCGAGGGCAACCCCAGACTGGAGTCCAGCCCCTTTTCAGGAGGCTGATTTCAGAGTGAAACCATGCGTTGAGGTAAACCCTGCTGTAACTAGCTAGGACCTCTCAAACTCACACACCAGCTCAGGCTCCTTCACCACCAAACTGGTTCCAAGTCCCAGTCGCCAGTCTCGATAGTGGGGATTGGTCACCTAGGGCTTCTGCCGCTGGCTGTCGCCCGACACACACTGTGCCTCCTGCAGGCTGTGGGTCTACAGGTGGGCATGTATCCTCTTCAGGCCGAGTCACATAGGCTAAAGACACTCACCTCATCCTCACCATTTTGCCTTGGGAGACCCTCCCAGGGGGAAAAGCAACCCGACAACATAAGGCCTGGGACACACAAACCCCACGTAAACATGCTGAGGTGGCGATCTGAGCCCTCTGATACTCCTGATTTTAAAATCCAGCTGCAAACCTTTCCTATAATTAAATTGTGAGCAGATGATCCGTCTGCATCTCCCTCGATGCGCTCGCTCTGAGAGGAGAAGAGTCATTGTTGGGACGTGACTCTTGTTGTGTTCTTACTTCCTGTTTTTAACTGGACCGACTTCCTGTTCATAATGTCAGACAGAAACAATATGTTTCGTCATTTTAATGATTCTATGTTCTGCATCTGAAGAAATTATCACCTGTATCTGTTTCCTAAGTGAGGCCTTGGGTATCTGCTCTATTTGCAATCTTTATATTTTTATTTTATCCAAAAAGTTTGTGTTTTTCTGCTAATATGTGCAGCGATAAAGAAATATAACAAGAGAATGTAGTTTTTGGTGTTAAAGGTCAGAGAGTCCCACCCAAAACGACCTGACTGACTCTGCTGTGAGTGTCTTTGTCGGTGTAATGGTTGAGCATCCTGTTGTCTGTCCAGCAGAACGACTCGAGCCCCGCTGAGCACAACAGAGCTTCCTTCACACTTTCTCTGATGCAGCCACACACCTGATGGGATGGAGACACGCCTCCGTGCCGCTGCTGCTGGTGCTACAGTTGCTGGAGAAGGACAAACCCCAGCATATCTTTGCCTGTATCAGTGCTTATCCACACATCCACACACGTACACTTGTTACTGTGTTTTATATCCCTCTGTATCAGATACGCTTTGTCCGGCCTCTGTCGTCTTTAAAAGCTGTTGCTTTAGTGAAGATACACTATGATAATAATGAAGTATGAAGCCACAAGTGCATTTACTATGGTGGAGCTCGGACCAGGTAGGACACAAACAGCCAAAGATGTTATTTAGAGCCATGATGTTTAAGTATGTTCATTCTGATAAAGTTGGGATGAATTTCAAATTTATTATACAACAGCATAAACGTCAGCGAGCAGTACCTTCCAATATGTAATCTGGATACTTTAGATAAAACCCTTAAAGGGCTTGAGTGCATAAACGTGATACTAGTTGTGTTTGTTTAACAAACGGTCTGCACATGTTATTATGTCATACATGTGTGTTGCTGTGTGCAGCGTAAATGATGGAGAGTTTGTTCCAGGACGCAGAGCTTTGTGAGTTTGGAGGCTGCTGCAGAAATTCAAACATTACTTCATGAAGTCATCGCCAAAACGTAAAAAACAAGCATTGCTGGACCAGAGTCGATGTGGGTGTGGTTGTATGGGAAATGACTAGGGGAACCGGGGGACATTAGAGTCGCTGTAACTGTACGGACGTTCAAGTCGAAGCATGTATCACTGCAAAGTGTTACAAACCTGTGGGAGCTGCACACCTGGACAACAGGTAGCGAACAACTTAAGTTTTAGAGACAGTTTTAGGTATTTCTTAGACTCACAGCTCATTAATAGAATGGACTTCTGACCTGGTTCAAAGGACGTGCTACCTGCAGTTCATTCATACATGCTTTATGAGACGCGTCCAGCTGGATATGCAGCAGCTTTGCTCCCCTTTCCATTATTGTGATGTAGCATGGACAATAAACACATTAAAACTGAGCCATATCCAGTATAACCCTTTAGATTCTCTGTGCCTTCTCACTGAACAGGCAGCTGAAATCATCTCTTATCTATTTTTAGCCTTGTTGTAGAACGCAGATCAAATCAAATAAATCTTCCTGGTTGTTGTCCAAGTTCCTCGGTGGTAGGGAAGCCGTGCCTACAGGAGATACCGTATCGAACACGGTTGATCTTTAAGTGCATCCAACGTTCATTCAATGTAAACCAGGGAAACTAAAATGAAAATGTGCCAGTGTTTTCAGTGAAACGTGGAGATGTTTACTGTTTCGTCCACTTTGTTCCTTCTTTGATTTGATTGTGTTCCTCTGATGCATCTGTAATATATTCACACTACATGAAACATCATCTCCAGTCACCTGAGCAGCAACAGCATGAACAAGGCAGCTTCTTATTCCTGCTGCACAGCGGGAATCTGTCATGTTTATATTTGGAAGTGAGTTTTGTTGCAGTGTTTAAATATGAAAAGCATACAATGTTAATTGAAAGCGCACTAAAAGTCTGTAGTTTCTCTTTCCTGCGTCCTGTGTTGTGTCGAATGAGCCGTGATGAAAACATTCACTCCCAGCGTGAAGCACTGACTGTGGAGACCGAGGCCCTCGAGCCCACGAGAGGCCTGTGATGCTGGACTTTGATGCGGACTGAAGCCACTATGAAAAACCCGGAGCCACATGTTTGGCTCAGTCGTGCTGCAGTTTTGACCTTTTCTGCTCGTGCCTTCTTTGTAAAAACAATCAATGTAATCTACTTTCATTTTGTCATACTATATGCAAGTTTAACAAATAATTACCTTTTGTCTAATGTCCATAAATATGTGTGCAAGTACGAACATTGTGTTCAGCTTATTTACAACTGTTTGATCTCATTGGCCTTTAAGCCACGTGCCAGAGGTTGGAGGCTTGAACAGCAAGTGGGTTGAGTTTTTGTGTTTTCACACCCACAGCTGTGTGCCTGGGATCAGCTAGTTAGCATATTGGGGTTCTGTGCAACCACATAGTCGTCTTAAGCCTGACGTCTTGGCTCATGGACAAATTTTGGCCACGTTTAATGTAACACTATATGTAAAATAAACGAAGACGAAACTGGTTAGTTAATTGGGTGTTGAAGCACCAGTGTCTACCAGATACATTTGTTTCCAACCCATAAAATGATACTTAGTAGTAAAATGTTTACTGCTGTTATTTTCTTGCTTATTTAATTAATCGGAATAGAGTTTGAGACCACAGGCCCTGAGAGAGACGGGAAAGGAGAGCAGACTTTCTTTCTGTCCTCGAGCGTGTGGCCCAGAAATCAGGAGAGGAAACTGCATGAAAACAAAGCCAACATTTAAACTTGCAGATAAACGCCACAGGGAAAATCTTTTAATCATTTATTAAACAAACTTGTTAATGGATGTGATGGCTCTTGGCAGTAAAAGTACACTTGGTGTTAGAAATGAGGAGAATTTATGTTTGGGTAATGTCCCATTAATCTCCATCCACTCGATGGAGACGTTTGAGGGGTTTCTTGTCTGATCTTTCAAACAACTATGAACATGTTGATAAGTCACCACATCCATAGTTGGATTAACGCTGTGATTCATGTCCATGACTCCAAAAAGCTGCTCTTTGCCTGTATGTTCACTGCTCTGATGTACTTGTGAATGGATGGATCCTTTCAAACAAAAACATTTTAAAGGAATCCCAGTGAAACGTTTCCAAAGACAGGACAGGACTGAGAAAAGTACTGTGACCTGTTCCCTGTTCACCAGCTAAGACTGTTCAGTTTTCAGAAACCCAAGCGTGGAGTGGCATGTTAAAGTTCATTAACAGTGCAGTTACATGAGGACTGAACGTGCATAGCTCCAGCCCAGTCTCCTGTTCGTCAGTGCCATCATCTTCAGAGTCTCTACTGTATTGTAAAGCTTCCCTTTCACTACTGCTTTTCCTCCGTCGCCCCTGTTGCTCATCTTCACCTGCTCCACCATGCATCGTCACCTCTTTTGCACACTGCCTGTTGCTTTGGATGGTTGACCTCAGGTCTTTGAACTCATCTACTTCCACCGTCTCTGCTCCTTGTGTGTACACCTTCCTACCAGTCTTTGATTTCTTCTTTCTCCAGTGCATACCTCCACCTCTCCAGAGTTTCTTCTACCTGCTCCCTACTCTTACTTCAGATCACAATGTCGTCTGCAAACATCAGAGTCCATGGACACTCCTGCCTGACCTCATCTAACAGACCATGTGTGTATCCATAGCAAACAAGAAGGCGCTGGGAGCAGATCCTTGATACGATCCCACCTCTGCCTTGAGCTCATCTGTCACTCCTGCTGCACACCTCACCACTGGCTCACTGTCCTATATATAGTTCCTGCACCAGCCTCATGTACCTTGCAGTCGTGCAGGACCACAGTTCCCCTCCTGTCACCATCACATCCTTTCTCCACAAAGAGACAGCGTAACTCCTTCAGACCTTCTCCACAGCTCTCTGTTGGTACGCTTGCTTTTCTCTCAGCATGAAGCCATACTGCTGCTCACTGTCACGTTGCTTCTTAAGCAAGTCTTTCCCGTTGTCGTCAACTTCATCCCCCTGTATTTACAACTGCTCTGTGCATCACCCTCGTTCTTGATACCTGTACCACTGCACTTCACCACAGCCATTTCAATCCTTTTTGCAAAATCCACCATAACCTGTCATTAAGCATTCCTCTCCTTAACACTGGTGTACAGGGATGTAGGATCCCCACACACCAGTATTGTCTCCCACCTTTCTCTCACTTTTGAGCTGTAGCAGAGCTGGTTGTAAATTTGCTGGTCTTCATTACTGAAAGTGGGGGAAAGTTCGGTAACATCAGAATACATATTAAATGCCAGCCCGTGTGATAGCTGCTTGATCCACTGTACAAAAAGAGTCTCCTGCTCTCTTGTGCTGGTCTCAGAGCATGAAGAACCCATTTACAGCTATGATGGGGTCTGTTCCGGGATCACCGAGTGTCCAAACAAATGCACTGTGTTTCTTGTCTCTGAACACCCCAAGTACCTAAAGCATGAAGGACAAGTGCTTACCAACGTCTACAGTGCTGCTACAGACGAGCCCCTGCTCAAAAGGAACGGTTACTTATGAACAGACCTGTTGAAATGATTGAACTGCAGGCTTTAATCACTTTCATTTCAAGGGTTTAAACAAAAATATATCTTCATCTGTTTAGGAATTTTATTTTGACACATTTCTTTTCAGAACATAATTTTAAATAAGAGTATTGTTTTTGACATTTGGATCTATCCTTTGCCTAAAGTCCATAACCGATGAACATCCCTTGAATTAAAGCTGAAAGTTTCCACTTCAGTCACATCCACAGAGGCTACACAACAAAATGTGTCATTGTCCAATAACTTACCAGATAATTGTTCGATATATCTGCTGTGAACATGCTGCACGGTGAATGATGGGAACTCAGCGTGACACCACGACCACGCTGTTTCACAAAAACTCAAATGCTTGACAATAGAAGGTCCTACCAAGGATTCCCCTCACCGAACAGCTTGTTGATCTGATGAAATCCCTGGGAGGAGTTCATTCAGGTACGAGGCCTGAAAATGGTGAAAAATGTTGCCAAAATTACAGTCTAAACTCCAAATGGCTGACTTCCTGTTAGGTTTAGGTTATGACTCCAAGAGACCTTAAGATAATACATTAGGCTACCAAATTTCAGTCACAGATGAAACAGTGCAGGAGCTGCTTGTTTGAAATGTTGTATTCTGTAAATGTTGTACTTTGTGCTGTGGAGCCAGTTTGCAATATTCCATGACCAACTGCACCACCTGCTCCCACTGGGTGGTGCTCTATTGCTGATAATGGGTACATCAATCTGTTCAGGGCGGGACTTTCATCGTGCCTGTGAAGTTTGGTAGATACTGGACTAGATTTGAGTTATAGCAGTTTTACTTCATTGCAAAACATCAACACTCACCATGCTGCTGGGGTCGCGCCGTTTGTGAAACGCTCACAGTTTTCAATCGAACCTAAGACCAAATCCTCAAAGCTTTCCTGGATAAATCTGAGGTTGCTGGGGTGAAGTGGCTTGAAACTGTACTCCAAAGTGTAAAACATGACATTTCCTGTTCCCACTAGGTGGCGCTGTAACCACTGTTAATTTTAACAACTGAAACGTGTTCAGGGCAGAGCCTTGTCACCTGTAAGAAGGTTGGTCCAGAATGAAGATTCTGGACCTTCAATGAATTTAATGCTTTTGTTTTTCTCTTGCAGCTCAGAACACAGAGGCTGAAAGGATGTATAAACCCACAACATTGTCAACAAGCTTGCTCAAAACATGTAACAGTTTTCCAATACAGATTTCACAAAAAAGGTCTTTCCAGAGCCACTGGGCCCGACAACCATACAAGAAAATGGCACATGAAGTCTGGGATCAAACTGGATTAAAGCAGGCTGAAACATTTTAAAAACAAACAAAAATAATCAATAACCAAAGGGTAAAGTCAGACCTCCTGGCAGCAATCTACGCTTGTCATAAACAAATCGGAATTTTTTGGGGAATGATGACTTTTGTAGTGAAAAGGCTGCTTTATTACGGACGATACTGTGCTGAGGGGCCTCAAGTGTAGACCCTCCTCCACAGTTATCAGTGTAATTGTCAACAAGAATCTTTACAGATTCAAAGTTGACCCTTTCGCAGACATCATGTGTGTGTGATGCCTTTTGCTTTCAAAACAACTTTACCTTTTCTGGTCATGTAGCCATAACTCTTAGGTCCAGCTGCAACAAACTCTAATGAAATCATCCTGATCCAACTCGTTTGTTAGATCGCCTAAATATCGACCTAATTCTAGTTCAGATTGATTTTGCTTTGTGAGATAAACAACACTGTCAGTATCGTAGTAAATAGCCCTTTCCTGCAGCTGATCCAAGTAACTGTAGAGTTTCATACGCCCATATCAAGCAGTGAAGTCGCAATGAAGATGTTATCTGTGGAGTTTGGGAGTGGAGTGCAGAGGTCACATAACACCATTGAATAAGAGCCACATCATCGCTGACAAAAGAGAAATAGCTCACTTTGTATTTTGGAGAGAACATGAGGTTAAAGAATTCCTCGGGGTCACTCACCAGTTTGCTCTGCGTGAGATTATTTCTCTGACCGAATTCTCCCCAAAAGGAGTTTAAACACAGTTTGGCCAGTTGTCTTTTAGCAGGGTTTAGTTTTATGTTTTCAGGGTCTAAAGTGATGCCTTGCTTAGCCTGGTAGGCTTTAATGTGAAGCTGTTAGCCTCCTCAGTTACAGCATCTGATGGGTAGCCTGAAGCCTCTTGTTTTTTTACGCAGGAAATGATGTACATAGTCTGTGAATATTGTGTTACTCTGTTTCTCAAAGTGCCATACCTCGGTGATTCGACTTATTTGATAGCCCTTTTCTAATGCCAGGTTAAATTTAGGGGTGGTCCACACCCCTCTGAGAGCTCTCTCCTCGTTGCTATGGTTACACGCCCCCTGTTGGTTGTTCATTTCAGCACAAGTGAGACAGAGAGTAAAGAGACTCTTACCTGATTTTGTTTTATATGGTAAAACGGGAAAATAGAGCCCTCTGGGTGGGTAAACAACCGCTTTGATAAACCCAAAGCAGTTTTTAGGGTCCTGAAAATCTCAAAAGATTATTTGAGGATGACCTAAGGGGTAACGACAGGTGCTATTTACAAATGGATACAGCGAGGTGACATCCACATACCTGACTTTCTCACCAGGCCCAGCACTACAACGCAGCTGTGCTGGGCTTGTACGGCCTCCAAAGGCGAGGGTTCAAAGGCTCTGGTGGATCGTAACGTCTGAGAAAGCTGATTACACTCTCATCACTACGTTTTAACTCTGTCCACTCGTGCTCCCAGATTATAACAAGACACACATTATGCTCAGCTCTCAATCTAGCGAGCCTGTCTTGAGTGGCGCTGTTTATGTGTGCAAGAGACGCACCTAACAGGGGATTAACATCGGCCTGATTCGAAAAACACTTAACACAGCCGTGGAAGTAGCAGCCCAAAAATCCCCCACACGTATGTTTTACCCTTAATGTGACCATACCCATCCACATAATAACAACAGAGCTGTTTTTCTCCTTGATTGAGTCCATGTCTGATAAAAACACCTTGTGTGTACCAGAGATATTCGAGCCATTGAATTGAGGATGAGGAAAATGATTTGACCTGATTACGGTAACTTACAGGGCATGGTAATGATAAGATTTCGCTGGCATGAAGTTTGTTAAATAAGTTTTCAGGCACGCGCTTGCAAGCGTGCTGCGGCTGAAAGGATCTACTCCTGTCTCTTCAATAAACCCGTTTCTGAACAATGTGCAACCCCGAGCTAGAATTTCAGAATTTCAACATCGTTTTGAAACAGCCAAAACAGCCACCCTTCGGAGGAAGCTCATTTCTCCGAAATCTCATTTCTGCCACTTGTATCTGCGATCTCGTTCTTTCGGTCACTACCCACAGCTCGTGGCCATAGGTGAGGGTAGGGACGTAGATCGACCGGTAAATTGAGAGCTTCGCTTTTACACTCAGCTCCCTCTTCACCACGACGGACCGGTGCAGCGTCCGCATTACTGCAGCTGCAGCCCAAATCCGTCTGTTGATCTCTGGCTCCCTTCTCCCATCACTCGCGAACAAGACCCCGAGATACTTGAACTCCTCCACTTGGGGCAGGAACTCATCCCCGACCCGGAGTGGGCACTCCACCCTTTTCCGGCTGAGAACCATGGCCTCAGATTTGGAGGTGCTGATCCTCATTCCCGCTGCTTCACACTCGGCCGCGAACCGTTCCAGTGCGAGCTGGAGGCCCTCACCCGATGAAGCCAACAGAACCACATCATCTGCAAAAATCAGAGATGAGATTCTGAGGCCACCAAAGCGAAAGCCCTCCGCCACTTGGCTGCACCTAGAAATCCTGTCCATAAAAATTATGAACAGAACCGGAGACAAAGGGCAGCCCTGGCGAAGCCCATCACCCACCGGGAACGAGTCCGACTTATTGCCGGGAATGCGAACCAAGCTCTTGCAACGGTTGTATAGGGATCGAATGGCCCGTAGCAATGGGCCAGACACCCCGTACTCCCGCAACACCTCCCACAGGACACCCCGAGGGACACGGTCGAATGCCTACAAAAGCACAAGTTTAACTAAGCACTTTTACTCTGGTTTAACACATTTTCACACACACAAGCACGGACCCCGAGACGCAAGCGCACGAGCGCACACAGACACACAGGTGCAGGCGCACTGACCCACCACCAGATGGCGTTTTTTAAGCATGAAAAGTACAAACTTTTTTTAATGGCTTAAAAATAAAATAATGCTATTAGATATAAAACCTTTTTAAATTAATCAAGTAGTTCTTTTTTTGGGGGGGGGGGGAGCAATGAGCTATGAACTAGCATATTTTGGATGAATATCATATTTTTGTTACTTACGTCCTAGGGTCACAAATCATTTTATTGGGGCCACAAATCACTCTGTTTGACATAAGGGGCCTAATATCCCTCCTTTGGTCGGTAGTTGGATGGGACCGGTCCCTCCTTGGGGTCCTTGGGGATCAGGACCGTCCGACCTTCGGTTAGCCATTCCGGGTGTCTCTCGTCAACTAGCAGCTGGTTCATTTGTGCTGCCAGACGCTCGTGGAGTGCAGTCAGCTTCTTCAGCTAGTAGGTGCGAACCATGTCGGGGCCTGGTGCTGTCCAACGCTTCATACTAGAGACACAAACAAGATGGTGCAGTGGACACATGTGTGACTGCTGTGATTAAAGCATCTTTCTTTCAGCTTAACGAGTGAACCGTCAGCTCGTTCAAACACACGTTAAAGTCCGTTTGGCTCGACACCACCGAACAGAGGCAGCAATATAACATAGCTCACATTAACAGTGCAGTGAATCCTGCTGGTGCCGTCATATTCAGGACTGCAAACCGAGCAGCATCACTGACTTTCAGCTTGTTGTGTTTGTGGATATATGACTGACTTTAATTATCCATAAATCATTACATTCTCTGTAAGATTAAGCTCAGCTATTGAACAGCGTATATTTTAAAGTAAAGGCTTTAAAACCAAGTTAGTACAAACGTCACTAATGTCACATAACTTTCCCGACATGTGGCCAACAGTAATGTTTTAATGTTCCTCATTATTAAACATTTACACATAAATAAGTGACATCATATTTAGTACTTACTTTTCACAGTTTAGTCTTCGGCCGCTCCGCTTCTGCCGTCTGCGGAAAAATTATCCACACCGACTGCCGTGCTATGAATTGTGGGATATGTTGGGCCACGAAGTCTACACCGCCACAGCCTTAAAATTCAGGGAAATGAAGGACGCATTTGAGGGCCGTATTTCGAGCAGCCTTTGAATTGGGACAGCCTTCGGCGCGCAACTGTGACGTAATCGGCCTTAAAATGCAGCCTTTAAGGCTGGAGACCCTGAATTGGGATACAGCCCACGTTTTATATATTTCGGGAAATCGACGGCGCATTTGCAGTACGCATTTTGTTTGAAGTACACTTTGAATTGGCACAGCCGTCGTCGCGTGGCGGTGACGTAATCGCACTCAAAATGCGTACTTGAAGCGTGCGGTCTCTCAATTGGGACACAGCCTCCGTCTGAGGGCTCAGTTTGTGAGGAGATACAATTCCTACTGCGGCCCTGAGAGAGAGAAAAAACCTGTTCATCACAGAGTTATTAGTAACTGAGCACAGCTTTAAGGTAAAACAATATATCTTTGTGGTTGACGGTGGATTAGCTCAATGAAATACTTTTAATCAAATTTCAATTGAATTTATTTAAAATTACATTTTGCTTGGAAACAGATCAGAGCATTTTTCATTTAATTATTATTAACAGTGTCTTAAAAACATTTGCAAAGTCAGAGCGATTTTAATTCTTCACATTGTAATTATGTAACTATATATTCTATAATAAAACACTTGAGAATGAGAGAATTTGATTGGACGTTAGTGGTAAATCTTTTTTTTTTTCCTCCTCGAACTTTATTTGAAATTATAAAGTGAACAGCCAGTCATTCCAGTTCAGTTTGTACAGTAAACATAGAGGGCAAATAAGAGTAACAATATAGAGTACAAAGAAATAAGAAGGATAAATAAATAAAGGAGAGGGAAAAACATAACAACTTTGTACTTGAAAGTTGTATCCGTGACAGCTCATTCGTTAAACATTTCTGAATGAAGTTAATTTAAGAGAGTTTAAGTAATATTCAATTTCAATCAAAAACAAATTAAATGAAGGGGTTGAGTTTATTGGCACATATTTTTTTTCCTTTAGTTTCAAAATAAGTGGTAATGTTCTTCCCCTCAATTTTGATTTCGTATGTTGTTTTGCACATAATTTTCAAGCTCTCTCGTTAGTGGTAAATCTGGACAGCTTTGACAAAACGTCACATCCTGAGCTGCACCAGCAGGTTAACAAGCAAAATGATGAAATCATGGAAAACAGAATAATGAAAATGAGCCACAAAATAATTTTTTTCAAATTACTCAACGTAACTTAAACAATGACACTATTAACGAGCATTAAGGTATATTAATTATTTCTTTCAGAAATGATGTAATTATTTGATTGTCTGCCAACACTCTGTTTTCCACGTTGTCTTTCTTATTTGAATCCTTTTCCCCTCTCTGTATCTTTCCATCTCTTTGCGGTAATATTGTGTCTCTGCGCTCACGTTCGTCCCTCTGTCCCATCACAGACGTTATCAACGTCCGCATAAACTCCCTGACTTATATGAGTCTGACCCATGTCCCACATTCAGCCTCCGCATAACCCTCCGCGTCTGCTTTGTGCGCTGATTGGACGCCAGGACTCGCTCGGGAACGCGCTTGCGTGAACTCGCCGTGCTAGTGTTTCCAGGAGACTCTCCTATGTGCACGCGCACGTTTCCCACACGCATCCCCGCTGCCCAAACTGCATTTAAGGCGAATCCCATGAAGCGCGCATCCGTTAGAAATTTGCATGGGGCGTACCCGCCAGTGGAATGCGCGCACCCGCTGTCCATCTCGTAACTGCTGTCCAGCCTAATTGGCGGACACTGCTGAGTAAATGGGAATACCGGGAGCGCGTCTTTGAGCTGCAGTTGGAAAGTGGAGCAGAGTGCGCACTCCTTTTCCTCAGGAGCAAAACTGCGTTGCTTTCTCACTCATAACAAGTTGATGTTTAGGCGGAGCTGAATGTTCTCGTTTATGGCAGGTCGGATTCTTTATCACATATTTTAATTTGACGATCCTGCTTTTCCAGTTGATGCGGAGGATAAAAGCAGAGTTTCTGCACATGTAGCGCAGAAAGACGGATTCTCCAGAGGCTTCCGTAAGAGTAACAGCCATGTATGCAGGACGCAAGAGGAGAAAACCCGTTCAGCGAGTGTAAGTTTCTCTCGTTTCATCTTTGAAGGTTTCCCTCCGTCTATTCTAACATCCACGTGACATTTATTGTGTTTCGTAATTAAGATTTGTTTCTTTGTCGTCCTAAATTCATGGAAACAAATCGGTGTTTGCTGACGATGCTGAATCAGGTCGGTGGATGTTCAGTGCGGATTATCGCAGGCCTGCAGCTGTGGCCTCATTCTTTAACATGATTTCTGTCTGTTAATGATAACGCCACACTTGTGTGAATTATTGTACATGAATTATTTTATTGTCCCAACGTTTTCCAGGCCTCGAGGCTTACGGGACGACTGCTCGGCTATTTTCTGTCAAACGCCCTTCAAACAACCAGCTGGGCCGTTTTCCCCCTTTCGTTTCCTTTTGCAGGGATATTGAAGATATCTTCGGTTTTTATGTTGTTGCTTCAGTAAAACTCGGCTTCATTTCATTTCAAATCTTTTTATAAAAAGGCCTTTGGTAAGAGGCCCTAATCTGTTTTTAATCGCATTAACGCGACTCAAACACTCACGAACCTTTCAGTACAAAAAAATAAAAATAATAAAAAATATATAATAATAATAATAATAATAATAATCTTTTAAAATAGATTCCAAGCGGTCAGTGGCGTCACGGTCACACTCCAGCTTTAAACGCTCAGTCTCTAAACTGTGGGAAACGGCACCGAGATGATCTGCATCCTCCGCAGGCCTTTGTTCTGCTCGGATGTGATCCGACTCTGGGAAAGCTGCGGGAGAATTATTTAAAAATTAGTCATCATATCTAAAATCGTTACATCTGCATTCAGTTCTCCGCTAATGCGCTGCTATAAAACCATTTCCCCCCTTCCGCATTTCTCAGCTTTTAGCGTGTTTATCGAATAAATGTTAATATCAGACAAACCGGACTTGTTGTCAGGGTTAAACAGGCTGAATGTTTATCTGACTGCAGAATCCAGTTAATACAAAATGCAATTGTTAGGTGATGATTTCATGAATTAAAGGAAAGTAGCGAACCAAACCAACCGGCCCTGTGTGGAAAATGTAATCGTTCCCTGAACCAAGTGTTTGTGATAAGTGGCAATGACCGTTTCACTTTGCTGTGGAGGAACTGTGGCCCAGTCCTCTTTGCAGAAGCAAATGAGAACACTGAGCACTTCTAGGTTACTGTGGTTTCGCTGGTCAGGCCTAAGAACTGAAATGACTTTGACTCCCATGAATGTGAGAGAACTCAAGCTCAGAAACGGATCAGTGGTGCAGCATAATTCTTGAAAACGGCCTCAGTGTCAGTAAAGTTCCTAAACACAGCCTATAATTCTCCTCTTGCTGACACGTACTGTCACTGAGATGAGCATTCGGTTACATTTGTGTTGAAACAGGGACAGACTTCCTGACTCCCCGAGCTTGTTTAACTCTGAGAACATGACGCGTGATGATTCCACGCAAACACATTTCCCGACTGAGCAACGCTGAATGTTTATCTGACTCAAGTGACTCAGAAAATATCAAATCAGAGAATGAATTTGAGTGAAAATAACAACGTGGTGCAGCACTGAACGGAGACGG
Source organism: Maylandia zebra (assembly GCF_041146795.1). Classification (NCBI taxonomy): domain Eukaryota; kingdom Metazoa; phylum Chordata; class Actinopteri; order Cichliformes; family Cichlidae; genus Maylandia; species Maylandia zebra. The sequence continues at coordinate 1,720,083 of NC_135182.1, forward strand.
GGAGAGGAAAAAGACAAGCCTGCATATCAAGCTACTATCGCTGATGTGCAGGATAAACAGATCTCCATCCATCCATGTGTTGTGACGTTAGGAGAGGTCGTTGTAGTCGTATTATACTCGCATCGTTGCCATGCTAGTGTGGAAAAAACCAAAAACATGTGAAACTTCAGCTTTGATTTGGAATTGAAGTAAAGAAACGTTCAGTGTTTTAAATGTAGGCCGACAGGGAGGCCCACCCAGCACTGAAGTTCAGAGCATGTGATTGGCTGCTCTTTTTAAAAAAAAAAAAAAAAAAAAAACCACACACACACACACACACACACACACACAAGACCATCCACATTATCAGTTACTGGATTTTTTAACATTAGAACAATAAAGTCACGTATTACCATGTTCCTTTATGACAGTACAGTATAGAAAGAAGGCATGTAGGATAAAGTACTCTTTACTTTGAGCTCTGTGATGTCTCACATTAGGATCTGTCAGCTTTCTTTCTTTGCATCTGGTTAATCATCCAGTTTGTACTGAAGTCTGAAAGCACCAGTTACAGCCGCAAATAAACACGTCTGTAACGCAAAGTTATTGAAGGGCTCGTTTTATTGCAATGGATGAGTTTACTGACTGACGCGCAGAAGAAAGAGTTCTTTATGGAGCCTAGATGGTGTGAATGATGAGACCAAAGACTGCAATGTCTTGTACCAAAAATATATTAAATAGGGGAAAGGGGAAATGGAAGAAAAATAAAACACACAACAAATGCCCACAATTAAGTAATAAATCAAAGCTGTGATTTCTGTGCAAGAGTCCTTTTCATTTCATTTATTTCACACTTGGTACAACAGATCAAACAAACCAACACACTTTCTATCAATAAAGCACTACAACCATGTGTGAAAAGGAGCAGGAAGAAGAAAATATTCTTATTAAACCCCGCCCCCTATCTACAATCCAACTTCTATCCGGTTGTTCAGTGATGACGCGACGAATCCTACTTCCGGGTCTAAAGTAGTCTGCGTTTAATATGGCTTTTGTGTTGTTAACATGTTTAATGTTTTGTATTTTCTTCTATTTGATCTCAAAAAGCTCCTAAAACAGTCAGTGATCACTGTTGATCTCCCTCGGCTTTTATTACCGCCAATCATTTATTTAAGCTCAGTTTTTAAAACCTTAGGATGTAACTACAGCCCAGCCCATGCAGCAGTATATGAATGACTAACCTCGTATTGTGGATGGATTATCTCAGTTGTTCTCCTGGCTGAAGTTTGGTCCTTTTACAGCATCCTGCCATGCGATTACATTTGTTCCTGACCACCGAGAACACTCACGTTAACTTTTATCGAGTGGAAAAAAGTTAGCTTGTTTATGTTATGCTAACATAGCTGTGTCGCTAGCGGTCACGTAGCACATCATTATATACCAGCTAGCCCAACTTCAGTAACCCTACAAACATCACTGCTGTTTAGTTTTCTGTCTTCATTTATGCTGGAAGTGATAGCAGAGCTGTATGTTTGAATTTGTTTCCAAAACCCGGCAGTCAGGACATGCTATATTGTATTTAGATAGCAGGGAGTTAGCTCGCTAGCTTCTAACTTCTAACTCCGTTTAATGTAATAAATTCCGTTTTCATGGATGCCTGGATGTTAAACTCAATTGTTACACCTGGTAGAGCAGAACGCTGATCATTTTATTAAAGATGAAAGACTTTAGACAGTTTTTCAACTCTCAGTAATGCCATAGTGATCGTTTGATATATGGACCTGCAGCGGAGTTTAGGCTCAGACACGGCTAGTGACGTCAGACTGAACAACCGGATTACAAGTGGACACCAAAAATCAGGGAACAAAGTAATATTAACATTTCTCTCCGGTCCTAACACAAACCAAACTACAAATTTACAATGAGAATATACACCACTCCACATAGTAACAAGGAGAAAAATAAAATAAAAATTATAAAAGGATCCTTTTTCAATGAACTCCAATTTCATTCGCATTCTTCATATTGAGTTATCGTTTTAAGCATGTAACACTTTTTAAAACAATGTAAACTTATACAATTCTTTAAATTATAATGGAGTTCCACAGTCGTATACCCCTAACCGTTGCACTCATTAATCTTTGTGTTGTCCTAGCTAACTGATGCTTAAAATAAAATTTCCTTCTACTATCTTCTCCCCCTGAACACATTAAAAATACTCTTTGTAACTTAAAGGGCAAAATATTATTTTTAAAGTTCACTTTTAAGGTATTCCTCCTTAGGGTCCATCTTCATACAATGGGGAAATATGTCCGTAATCCAAAGACGGCAAAGTGGGGGGAAAAACAAAACAAAAACAAAACAAAGAATGGTCCTACCGGCTCGCCACTTCAATATGAAGAAGATCAATTCAAAGGGGGACAAAAAACCTGACCTGTATGTAACACTGATGAAGCGCTAATGAATTAATACAGGCTAGGGATTGAGTGAAATATTATGGTTATCATTAATCAGAAGATTTAGGAATGCTACTGGAGCTGATGGGCAGTAATTAATAAACACACACAACACAAAAATGTTTTTGCAGGTACCATGTATTTAACCAAACCCCAAAGAAAAATAACAAAAGAAAAACTTAAATAATCACTCCTGCTGCAGCTATCCAATTAATCAAAACCCAGTGAGGGTGCACAAAGACAACTAAGCAGATTCTTCTGGCTTATACCAAGCAATACACATTTTCAAAAAACGGTTCCCCCATAAACACCACATGTTAATATCAAATCCACTGATCCACACTGAAGTCCATGAGTTTTATCTGAATGTCCATGAGAGATGTCCAAGCGCTATTGTCCAGAAATGAGGGGAATGGTGTGTATGATTGCAGAAATCAGTGCATTTGGAAAATGGGGACAGAGCGTTGTCTTTGATAGCTTCCTACCCAACCAGTGGAAGCTTCAATTGCAGAATGAGTCCTGCTCCTAGCCCTTCATTGGCTCGCCATCCTCTTTCATACCCCAAAGGTTCACCTGGCCTGCATTAAATAAACAAGGCCAATAAGAAGTCACAGCCAATTAAGCTAAATACATTAAGTTATTCTTGTTCCTGTGCACACAATTTATAAATAAATAATTGGTTAAATATAATATAACCAATAAGGATTTAACTGAAACATTTCAACTGCTACATACATACTATATAGCTCCACAACATTCGTTATTCAACAACTATCGGTCAAATCAAAATCAAATTGTTTGGACCGGCAGCAGCCAATTAGCGTCAGCTGGTAGCAATACAAACAGTCAATTAAAAGTTCAAACTCACCAATTCCGTTCTGTTCAGTGCACAACAACATTATGGCTCTGGCTCACAGTAATCAGCATCTAAGTTGCATAAGTTAGTTTGTGTTAAAAAAAAAAAATGCATTAAAACGGGAAAAGCAAATGTTTGCCAATACACACCTGCAACAGCTCTGTCACCTGGCTTGCCTCCACGCATCTGACGGGAGGAAGCCGGGACAGGCTTACTATGACCTACATGCCATCCGATTGGCTGAGCAAAGTCATGTGGTTGGAGTTATTTATTTGTGATGCGTTCAATGGCAGGAAATTAGTGCAGGAAATTACTCTGGGTTACACGTAGGTCAGAAAAATGTCCATTAGCACATCAAGTTCGATTCAGTTTACCGGTAAACAAATATATTTTTCTGCAAGTCTATGTAACGATGCAAATCATGAATCATCATCATCCACCAATGTACAACAGTTAAATTATTAATCATCTTGGCTACGTAGCTTAATCTATACATTCCAGTAGCGTTCGCTACAAAAATACAAAAACAATAAAGAAACTGTCTGACAGCATAGCCGAATTCAAGGCAACACAACAATAATCATTCAATCACACTTTGTTTTAAAGTAAGCCAATTAAAATGCTTAAGTAAATAAAAGTGTTCAAAAACAGCGGTTTTTGAACCGGAGTTCTGCTCGCGATGGGAACGCCGCCGAACAAAGTCATTTTTTAATCGCGAAAACGATCGACTGGTTACTGACAACCAAAAGGTTGTTTTTGGTAGATATTAAGGACACTTACCGCTGAGGTGAAATGAGTTTATAGATGAATTGAGAGGAGAAAACGCTTTGTTTTCCAACGCCGTTCTAAACGCCACGAGCTTACAGCCACAGCAGGAGTCGAACCCGGAAGTATCCCTCCACAGCCGGTTTTCAGAGTTGCCGCGACGTGGAAGGAGCCAATCAGGAGAGGGACCTCAAATCAGCTGACGTGGGTCATGTGACAGGGAGTAGATGATATGGGTTACACGTCGCTTGGAAGAAACGATTCAAATCTGATTGAACTGAAAGCTTGTTGGTTTCAGTCACAGCCAGATAGATTAAGATGGGTGTTGTTAAAGGATTACTTCACACAACAAATCCCAGTGTTTGCTTACTGTGCAGGCTGGAAAACCATAGACCGTTCATAAAAGAACAACCTGCGCAGGCTAGGAGTGCATTAGGCCACCATCTTGGCTTTTTGAAATGTGACAGGAGACTGAGAAGCCAAGGTACACAATTCACTTATATAGTAATGATTGAAGGTAGACCTACCTTCAATCACACCCTACTTTATCTTTCCGCTGTACAATATTATTTGCACGCTGTCGTCAGTAAAGCTCCAACACACCAAAAACACATCACTTGTCGTGCATCATTTTGAAGGTGACGGCTTCAAGGTCACGTCTGTCACTCGTTTGGAAGCAGAGAAAAGTGGGTCTCAGGCTGCCTGCTTCGCACCACAGGCACTTATTTCACCCATCGTCACTTGAAGTCACAGAATGTGATTCACTTTGCTTAGTTTAGAGTTTAACCAAGTGATTGAGACAATAAACTGTCTTACTGCACTGTAAACATATGCAGGGTTTTTATGTCTTTATTATCTGTATTAAGCACATTTTACATCTGCTGTCAGAAAGAGTTTCCCGAGGTCTTGTTGGAGTGGTCGCTCTCTGCTGATTATTGGAATGAAAGTCGATTTTTAAGGGACTTCTTTACTTGACCACACTTTTGAGACCCAGAGCAATGTCTGTCTTTGATACACAGCGAGTCTACACGTAAAAATAATACAGAAGACAGGCTGCATACACGAAGAACCAGATCTAATCTACCTACAGCAATACCAATGGTTCTTGTTTGCTTTCTAATCAGGGTGAAGCAACCACCAACTGCGGGATCCAAGTCCAATCCATCTAAACGACATAGAGACAGGCTAAACGGGGAGCTGGAGCGGCTGGCCAGTCTGCTGCCGTTTCCTGAAGAGGTCACTGCCAGTCTGGATAAACTGTCCATCCTCCGCCTAAGTGTCAGCTACCTACGAGCCAAGAGTTTCTTCTCTGGTAAAGTTACCTTCTGATCGCAGCAATGGCATTAAGCAGTAGACATTCATTTTGTAAGTCACAAACTCTTCTCCCAGAAAGTGAAAGGTTTTTGGTATTTCTCTATAAAACATATGATTCCTAAATGGTTAGCGTAGCTCAGCGCAGTGATTGAAAGCAGGACAAATGCCAAAGCCAACACTTGCCTTATATTTGGACCTTTGGATATCGACTTCCAGTGTAAAAAGAGGTTCCCTGATGCTATTACCAGAAACTGTCTGGGCCCTAAAACCACTGAAGCTGGTGGCTGTGGGAGAGACTACTGCAAGAAACTGATGGGTAGAATTTCACATTCTCTCCTCTGTGGATTTCTTCCCATGAAAATGAGTCCAGCTGCTGCTGTGTAAAGCTATGCAACATTCATGGACTAGTTCTCATAAGGCATTAAGGTAAAACTGGCTCCACACCTGGTGGATGACAGGTGCTGTGTAAAAACAGCCGTGAAAAGACACATACACTAAATAACAACAATGTACAGCTCTGCACAGATGGGCCGTGAGATGTTCATCCATTCACAGATGGATATAGTATTAATCCTGTGCTGGAATAAAGACAGAACCATAGTATGCACTGCACAATGACAATAATGCGTATAATAGTCTGCACATTTGTAAACAGGTGAATATTTTGCAAAGTGCAGAATGAGCTGATGGAAATCTGTATGCATGGTAAAATCCTCTGATAAAAAAGTAACAGATGAACTGGACTGATCAAAAATACAGTTGTTGTTTCACAGCTATAAAAAAAGTTAGAAAAATGTGAAATGTCACTGGTGGATTTCTTGTAGTTAGACCTTTACTCAGCAACTGATGGTGAAAGGTTTGCAGAACAGCTTTGCACTTTGTTTGTTTGTTTGTTTGTTTTGGTGAAAATCCCTGGAGCTGGTTCTGATTAGGTCCTTGGACCTTGTTCCACTTCACTACATCACCACAACACCAAGGAAATAAGGCCAACTTCTGTGGAAACGGATAGTGTAGAATATTATTGAAATTGTAAAGAGGAGGGGGAATAAATATTAATATTTAAAAAAATCAAAAATAGCATCTATTTAAGTTAGAACAGTAATATCCTCTTTGAAGGGTCTTTCACTCAGAACCAGTAGAGTTGAGAGAAGACTGCTGTTTCTATCTGTACTCATGTCTTTTTGGTACTACAAACTGCGACTGGAGTTTGAACCAGGACCCTCTTGCTGTCTTAACCACTGCTTCCCTGTGAACCAATCCGGTTGTTGATGACATATGAACTCTGCTTCTGGGTCCAAACTACTCTGTGTTTATTAATTACCACTGTTCATTTTAAAGCTCAGTTTTTAAACCCCTCCGATGTAACTACAGCCCATGCAGCAGTATATGAATGACTAACCTCGTATTGTGGATGGATTATCTCAGTTGTTCTCCTGACTGGAGTTTGGTCCGTTTACAGCATCCTGCCATGCGATTACATTTGTCTCTAACCACCAGAATCCCTCACGTTAACTTTTATCGAGTGGAAAAAGGTTAGCGTTCATCCTCTAGCTTCACTGTGTTTATGCTATGCTAACGTAGCTGTGTTGCTAGCACATCGTTATATAGCAGCTAGCCCAACTTCAGTAACCCTACAAATGTCACTGCTGTTTAGTTTTCTGTCTTCATTTATGCTGGAAGTGATAGCAGAGCTGTACGTTTGAGTATTTACAGAAATCTCTCAGTCAGAACATGCTATATCATGTTTAGGTGGAAGCTAGCGAGCTAACTTCCTGCTAACTTCATCTCTGTTAAATGTAATAAATCCTGTTTTCATGGATGTCTGGATGTTAAACTTCATTGTTACACCTGGTAAAGCAGCAATGCTGATGATTTTATTACAGATGAAAGAATTGACAGTTTGTGACTCTCAGTGATGTTGCCGTGCTCGTTTGACTTTGGGACCTGAAGCGGAGTTTGGACCTGAAAACGGCTAATGACTTCAGACTTAAAGACCAGATAGAAACAAACTGGAATTTGTTTTTATGTGTCGTTATTGTGAACAGAAAGCAGCAGCTGTTTTTAAATGTCCTCAGTTATTTTCAGCCATGATGATTGTGTCACAACAGTCAAGCTACTCTTTTGGTGTTGCCCAACAGCTCGCAGATCATCTCAGAGCACCACAAGAACAAGAACCCACTGCCTTCTTCTGATGACTTCATCACAGCGACAGGTTCTCATTATTTCATTAAGACCTGTGTCTGTGTGACTTCACATATATGGGGATTAAGAACTGTGTTTGGTATGTGTTGCATAAAAAACATTGTTATTTTAGGTGGCGATCTTTCGAGGCGAATGCTGCAATGCAGTGGCTCCCAAAACATGAATAATTGAGAGAAACCCTGGAGTTTAAAGAATTTATGAAATGGAGGCAGAGCAGTGTTTGTTTAAGGCAGCATCGTTCTGAAATGGCTGTTTGGTAGAGACACACAGGTTACAGCTGTGGTGATTAGAGCATGTTTAAAGTGTTTGCACAAATGCTTTGCTTAGTTTTGCCACGTGGCTGTACGCTAAGAAAAGAAAGCAAAGTGCTTTTCTTACGTATTTCCTTAATTATGTTCAGGAGCTACATTTAGCAACATACAGAAGCATTTGGTATCTCCTCAAGCTGTCACAGTGAATTATTGATCGTGGATTGCCGTAGCATTAGGTCAAAGTGTAGCCTATAGACAAAACCTCTTGTCTAACTGCATTAGCCTACTTCCTGGACAGTCTCTAAGTAATTAACAAGCTCAGGGCTCTTACATAAAGGAAGCAGCTCCAGTGCTCCAGGCTGCCTCTGCAGTCAGCTGTAATTTGCTGTATGTAAACAGCACAAATTCACTTGTCAGAAGCTTCCGAGGCTGGATGACCTGGACAGCATGGAGCTAGCAGCACTCTGGGAATGCTGCCACTTCTTCAGCACTCTGCCCCGCTTGGATGTTAAGAGGAACTCTTAAACACTAAGAGAGCTATGACTTCATTAAGTATTGTTTTTTTCAACATCAATAAGGTGTCTTTAAAAATCTCCTGAGAGCGGGCATTGAATGCATCACAGGAGCTGAACAAAGCTCTGACAGAGCCCATTTAATCTGGCTGACAGCATTATCCGAGCCAGCTGCCATCTTTGTTATTGTCAGCAGCTACAATGGGCTCATTCAGTCTGAGGAGAGGTGAGTTAACGCTGCAAACACGTGGATCCCCCCGCCCCCCGTATCCTCAGCTATAAAATACACATTCACAGCTGCTGTCTGGCATTTGGATCCAAGCACTGTTAGAGATGCTGAATCAGCAGATGACCTGCTCGACCACCTGAGCTGCAGGTTCAGCCGTTAGTCTGAGCTAACGTTTGAAAAAGTTCAGATCACATGTTTCTAGCAGTCCTGTCACAGATGACGTGCAGTGTAGACGCAGTGATAAGATGAGATAAGACTTTAGTGATCCCAAACGGGGAATTTTTTGCGTCACCTCAGCTCAGGTACAGAAGGAAATCCAAAAATCCAAAAAGGACAACCAATGAAAAAAGTAAGATAACACACTATATACAACAGTAGCATACACAGTATGTGATTATGGATATGGTTGGAAATATGCAAGACACAAACTATATAGCTTAACATAACTATTGTACCACTACTATTCCTATGTATAGACATGTACACACACACACATGTACACACTAAATATACATATGTATTCATATACAGACATATTACCTGCACATGTCCGTACACATGGAAGCATTATGCATGAAGTGGTGACCGTGGATGTTCACAGTGTCCAGTGAGTCATGACATCGTGATTGAGGAGTTATGGAGTCTAACTGCTGTTGGGATGAATGATCTGCCAAAGCGCTCCTTCCTGCAGCGAGGGTGTTTCAGTCTCTGACTAAAGGAGCTGCTCAGCCCACTCACAGACTCATGCAGTGGGTGATGTGGGTTGTTCATGATGGATGTCAGCTTTACTAACATCCAACAACAGCTTTACTAAAATGCATGATATGCCTTTTAGTATTACAGTCATAAACGTGACTGGAAGTTTGGGCAGTGGAGCAAATTCACTTTGCCACTTTTTATTTCGATTTTCTAGGTTTCTGTGATATAGAAAAGAACAAGCATAAACGTTTCACAAGTTTCAAAGACTGTCAAATAAATCCCATGTATGCCAGGAGTCACTGTTAGTCGATCCTTCTACTTTAAAACTCCTGCAGTTGACTGGATGTGAGCTTCTGGGACAAATCCTGATTGATGGGGATCCATTTCTGCCTTATCAGAGCTCCAAGCTAATCCCAGAATGTGGAAAATGATGTCAATTCTATAACTATTGTCCTTAAATGGCTAGAGCACACATTTAGCCATGCTCTACATATAGTACAGCACAGTAGGTGTGACCATAGCAGCTGTTTTATTCATTTATCCATTTGTTTTTTTGGATAAATTGTTAGATCAGCTGTGCTACCATAGTGAAGATATCCCCTTGGAGGCAACTGCTACTGTGTTTACAACAAACAAAGGGTTGATAAGATTGTAGATGACAGAACTGAGCCAATAAAGACGCCTCTGGGTTTCTTAGAAACGTCTGTGCCTACAGCCGGACGCTCTGTCCTTTTTCCTCTTCCTGTCCCCTTTAACTGACCCAGTGTCCTGGAAAGCTTCCCGCAGTTTTTTTAAAGACAGGAAGCCAACCTGATTTCACTCCAGTGTTGCTGAGTCGTCCCATCCATGTTTGGACCTGTAGGTAACCACAGACATGGTTATTGTTGTCATCATTAACATTAATAATCCTATTGTTGTATCCATAGCTGGGTATTTGTTGTTCAGATAAGCTGCGGCTCTTGGAACACGCTATTGTCATTTTAATTTTAGTGGATTATATGTGTAAATGAACAAATACGAATAATGTTCATAAAGAGAGCAAAACATTATTAAAGAGCTGTTTCTGGCAGATGCAGTAAAGGGAAGCAGGAATGAAAATTGTCATGATGATAAGGCCACAGAAGTTCAGGGTCTTCCTGTGGATTCCTCTGATATTGTATTAAAAATGAACCATGAGGAGAAAAACACATAAACCTGGCACACAGCTGCAAATATCTGCAGTTTGTCCCACTTTTGTAGCCCAGAACTGCTGCTCTGGGATTTGTTATGTAAGCTGTGTGACCATTCCCAAAGTCTTGTGACAGGTCATGATGCCTGTTTCACTGTGCACTGCTTCCCCCTCCTTCCTGTAGGTCATCTCTCTGACCACAAATGAAAGGTAGAGCTGTGGGGTCAGCACCCTCTGCCAGCCTCATCCTCTGTCCTTCTCCTACTTGGCTTAACCCCATCCCCCAGCCCTGCTAATGCCAGGAAGGCGGCACAGCGTGCGTGTTTTCTCTAATATGTGTGCTGGTGTGTACAGCATGTGTTAGTAGATGTGGGAGTGGGGCAGCTGCATTGACTGTTCATTTTTGCATTGACTCTTTCTGTGCTGTGTTAATGCTGTCAATGCAAAGCAAAGGATCGTTTGGTTGTTTGCACAGAGAGGAAGGCTGTGAGGTTGTGGTTGTATTGTAATTACTGCATGCCCATTTATACAAGGAGAAGGTTCACTGACATTACACATTAATATCAGAGCAGAAAATTGTGCATTATTTAAAATGTCAAACTCATGTGAACTTTATTGTTATGATAACTTGTAACCTTATTTGTGTAGCACTTTATAAAGTGCATGTTATTGTAAATTATAGCCAAAAATGTGATAAAATATTAATATGTATGCGTACTAATCAAAATGAACGACAGCTTCAGGGATGTCGTTTCAAAGGTTTGGTGCTGCAAACTCAGAAACGTGGATTTGAAGTAAAGCAGTGGAGTAGTCAGTAGTCTCTAATGGGATAACTAGAGAAGCTGGAAGCTCAGAACATGAGCTATGTAAGAAGGATTTGGGCTCTGTAGGGCTTTATGTGTGATTCATGAAAATATTTAAATCAGTTAAAAATTTCACGAGAAGCAAGAATAGAGAAGATGTGAGTTTTTACTGGTTTTCGTTAGCAGCCAAACTCCTGAGCTGTGGCAGGTTAGTGGGGCTGTGTCATGTACAGTGGGGCAAAAAAGTATTTAGTCAGCCACCGATTGTGCAAGTTCCCCCACTTAAAATGATGACAGAGGTCAGTAATTTGCACCAGAGGTACACTTCAACTGTGAGAGACAGAATGTGAAAAAAAAATCCATGAATCCACATGGTAGGATTTGTAAAGAATTTATTCGTAAATCAGGGTGGAAAATAAGTATTTGGTCACCTCAAACAAGGAAAATCTCTGGCTCTCACAGACCTGTAACGTCTTCTGTAAGAAGCTTTTCTGTCCCCCACTCGTTACCTGTATGAATGGCACCTGTTTGAACTCATCATCTGTATAAAAGACACCTGTCCACAGCCTCAAACAGTCAGACTCCAAACTCCGCCATGGCCAAGACCAAAGAGCTTTCGAAGGACACCAGGAAAAGTATTGTAGACCTGCACCAGACTGGGAAGAGTGAATCTACAATAGGCAAGCAGCTTGGTGTGAAAAAATCAACTGTGGGAGCAATCATCAGAAAATGGAAGACATACAAGACCACTGATAATCTCCCTCCATCTGGGGCTCCACGCAAGATCTCATCCCGTGGGGTCAAAATGATCATGAGAACGGTGAGCAAAGATCCCAGAACCACACGGGGGGACCTGGTGAATGACCTGCAGAGAGCTGGGACCAAAGTAACAAAGGTCACCATCAGTAACACACTACAACGGCAGGGAATCAAATCCCGCAGTGCCAGACGTGTTCCGCTGCTGAAGCCAGTGCATGTCCAGGCCCGTCTGAAGTTTGCCAGAGAGCACATGGATGATACAGCAGAGGATTGGGAGAATGTCATGTGGTCAGATGAAACCAAAGTAGAACTTTTTGGTATAAACTCAACTCGTCGTGTTTGGAGGAAGAAGAATACTGAGTTGCATCCCAAGAACACCATACCTACTGTGAAGCATGGGGGTGGAAACATCATGCTATGGGGCTGTTTTTCTGCCAAGGGGACAGGACGACTGATCCGTGTTAAGGACAGAATGAATGGGGCCATGTATCGTGAGATTTTGAGCCAAAACCTCCTTCCATCAGTGAGAACTTTGAAGATGAAACGAGGCTGGGTCTTCCAACATGACAATGATCCAAAACACACCGCCCGGGCAACAAAGGAGTGGCTCCGTAAGAAGCATTTGAAAGTCCTGGAGTGGCCTAGCCAGTCTCCAGACCTCAACCCCATAGAAAATCTGTGGCGGGAGTTGAAAGTCCGTGTTGCTCGGCGACAGCCCCAAAACATCACTGCTCTCGAGAAGATCTGCATGGAGGAATGGGCCAAAATACCAGCTACTGTGTGTGCAAACCTGGTAAAGACCTATAGTAAACGTTTGACCTCTGTTATTGCCAACAAAGGTTATGTTACAAAGTATTGAGTTGTATTTTTGTTATTGACCAAATACTTATTTTCCACCCTGATTTACCAATAAATTCTTTACAAATCCTACCATGTGGATTCATGGATTTTTTTTCACATTCTGTCTCTCACAGTTGAAGTGTACCTCTGGTGCAAATTACTGACCTCTGTCATCATTTTAGGAGGGGGAACTTGCACAATCGGTGGCTGACTAAATACTTTTTTGCCCCACTGTAAACAGTGAAGTCCAGTGGAAACCTGTTTGATGTTTATGGATTAGCCTGTGTAAAAGTTGTGACAGGGCTTTTCAGCAGGCGTCATGTAGTGAAGGCAGGGAATTCATTCAATCAATTTCAACTCTGTAGATTTTTATTTATTATATATAAAAAAAATTCCCCCTCGCCCCTGCGGGCGGTTTATCCTTCAAGCTCGGGTCCTCTACCAGAGGCCTGGGAGCTTGAGGGTCCTGCAGTATCTTAGCTGTTCCCAGGACTGCGCTCTTCTGGACAGAGATCTCCGATGTTATTCCCGGGATCTGCTGGAGCCACTCGCCTAGCTTGGGAGTCACCGCACCTAGTGCTCCGATTACCACGGGGACCACCGTCACCTTCACCCTCCACATCCTCTCGAGCTCTTCTCTGAGCCCTTGGTATTTCTCCAGCTTCTCGTGTTCCATCAGTTTATCAGCTAATGCTAGCATGCACACCAGCTGGGTGAGGGGTCAGCGTTGTTAAAAGGGGTCAGCTATACTGACCTCTTGAAATTCTTCATAAAGGGCCATCTACTGTTCATGTGTTCAGCTGCGAGCTTGTCTGCTGTCACTGAAACTGTTACAAATGTGTCCAACTTAAGAGTCATTTTTATATCCGTTTCTTACAGCAGTAAGTCATCAAGACGTTTCACATTAGTTTTCCTCAGATCTTCCACAACCAAGTTAGGGTGCGCACACAGTAGAATGTACAACCCCAGCACATCCACACTTACCATGACAGCGGCTGTATGTAGAGTTAGTCGTCAGTAGTTGCTCCTCCTGTATGTAATGTGCACTTCAGCTAATTTTAATAATTGGATTAGAAAATGATTGAACTCAAATGTGTTTTCTTTGTCTTGGGTAGACTCTGACATACTCGTTCCTTGTTTCTCAGTTGTGCGTCTAAGTCTCCTATTTCTATTTTTATTTTGGTTTGAGTCTTTTTTTTATTAATTAAAAAAGAAAATGTTTAAGAAGAGTGAGACCAACCCTTTCAGCAGTCTGTACATAAGCTGAAGGCGCTGTCATATGTGCAGACATTTGAAGGAACGCTCATGAACCTTTAGTTTGCAGCTTCTCGTCTGCGTTTTGTACACAAACACATTACAATAAAAACTGCCTGCAGAGCCGGCAGAGAGAGCGCCAAGTATGAGGGAGTGCCTGATTTTCAGGGTCAGTGCTTGTTTGTCAGGTTTAATCTATCAGTTACTGGGCCAGATACATTTGGCCAGTGCTGACATGGGGCCCACTGATGGGATCAAGCACGCTGCTTCCACCACAGTAGTTTAGCAGCAGCAGTGTTCATACAGAGCTCCTTTCTATCATCCAAAACACTCCCAAATTAACAAATAATTTCTTCGTGAAATAAAGTACATCAAAGTTTAACGCTCCAAAGTCATTTCATATGAACTTCAAGCAGCAAGTCCTGGTGATGTTCCCACAGCTTCCCACGTTCAAGTAGCCAAATTGAAGCGTCAGGTAAGATAACCAGGTGTGCTTTGAAGAAGGGCTTCTGTGAAAAGAGTCGAGTGTAGCTGCATCTGTAGGGTGAAAACTGTGGTCACAGTGGCAGGTTAATCGGAGTCAATGGGAGTAAAACGTTGTAGATAAATTGCTCATTTGAAAACAGGTGAGGTTAATAAAGTGGTGGACATGATCAAATGTGTGTGTTTCTAATAAATATGTTGTAAGTTCATAAGAAAAGAGAGAAAGGGGGCGTGGTGAAAAGCTGTAGTTGACCTGACAACCTTCAACTTCCCACTAAGCCAGTGGTTCCCAAATTGGGGGGCACGCCATTGCAGGGGGTGTGGTATAAATTTTTTTTAAAAAATGCTTAGACGCTGCTGGCATAATGGACAAACGCAAAAAACACAGAGCAGGGGATGAAGCATCGGCAAATATTCTTCCACACCAACTTCTTTCTAAGCCAAAGACTAGAAAAGATGATGAAGTTTAGCATTCTCATTCCCAACGTGTAATACTGATGATTTGTCATGTGTGTCTCATATTAACACGAAAGGTACCCTTCAGTGTCCTGATGATATGCTTTGGATTCTCAGTTGAATCCAATAGAATTCAGCTAGTGGCGGTAACACGCTCCAGCATGTACTCCAGCCCTCACCTTAACCGTGTTTCATGATCAGAACATAAAACACATTTACATGTATAGATTCATTCCAAATGGCTCTCGTGTCTCCGAGTGCCTGACGGACGATTTGTCACGGCGTCGGGATGTGACGTGTTGCCTTTGGCTTCACCTGCACAACGATGAGGAGGAATTTGTCGTCTTTCTTCTCTGTTTTAAAGTAAAAACAGTATATTTTAGTTCAAAAGCTCTGAACCTGAGGAAACTGCTTATTGCATAGAAACTGCATACAATGCTTTGTTAGTGTGTTTCCTGCTTTTAATGTGGAGAAAATAACAGCAGTGCTGTGCAAGCATCACAAGACTGAAGCATGTGTGTTTCTCTCTGCAGTTGCCCTCAACAATCGAAATGGAGGGAAGGATGGTCACAATAAAACAGGAGGAACAAATACCAAGATGCCCGAGGGTGAGCTTCTGCTGCAGGTCAGTTATAAGATAAGATAAGATAAGATAAGATAAGATAAGATAACCTTTATTAGTCCCACACGTGGGAAATTTGTTTTGTCACAGCAGGAAGTGGACAGTGCAAAAGTTATGACGCAAAAATTAGAATACAATAAGAATAAATACAGTACACAGCTGTACAGAATAGAATAAAATAATATACTATATACAGTAGAATAAAATAGAATAAAAATATACAATAAGATAAAAATAGAATACGAATGCTATATACAACTGAGTAAAAATACAACGATGCCAGAAAGGATTATTGCACTTAGTATTATTGCATATGTATGGATGTGTGTGCTTGATCAGTTAAAGTCTTTATTATGGAGTCTGACAGCAGTGGGGAGGAAAGACCTGCGAAATCTCTCCGTCCCACACCGTGGGTGCCGCAGTCTCCCACTGAAGGAGCTGCTCAGTGCTGTCACAGTCTGCTGCATGGGGTCGGAGACGTTGTCCAACAGGGAACCACCAAAAGCACCATGACTACAACAGAGCAGCCCTTTATCATCACTGACCGTGTGCAACAAAACTGTGACGCCTTTGTCTATATTATTATTTATTAATTAGTCAAACATGTTGTCTTTAGTATTAGTTTGCTGTTAGGATTCAGTTCCAGGGATTCCCAGCTGGGAGCATCATGCAGGCTCTGGGACTCAGCTCTCGATGAGACTGTCTTTGACATTTTACTCTGTTCACGTGACTCATTGTTTCATTTTTGTACATTTGAGAACTGCATTAAAACGGCTGTGTTGCTCGTCTCAGTGTTGTTCAAATATGTTTGACTCCATCTGTGCAGGAATAATACGATTTAGCTTCTTTATACTTAAAAATACCTGAAGTTTTAAAACCACACTTGTATAAATGTTTGTGTGGCAGACATGTGTAAAAAAATGACAGTGACCTCTTTATGACAAAATCACAAAGTGTGTGAGGGATGATTCACTGCCATCCTCACATCGGTTCACACTGGTGCAACTAAACATCGCCTGAGCTGCTCAGCTGCAGCCAGCGAGCTGATGAGTAAAGGAGCAGTAATTTGCACTTTTGTGTCTTTGGGTCATGAGTGAAAACAGCGCTACTGTCATTCTCATAGCCACGAACAGCAGGAGGCTCAGTGTCTGTTGGAGCTACTTCAACGACGTTACTGCTCAAGTCTTCATCAAGTCAGTGTTTATATTTGGATTTCATCCATAAGCCAGCGCGTAGCATAAGAACTCGTTCCTCAGGAACGCATTGGGACTTGACAAATCGTCGGGATGTTACGCCTCAGGAGTGAGAACGGGCTGTAAATGCCTGGAGTGTTCCCAGGACTCACATCCACCAGGTTACTGGTTTGGTTAATCCACGGCCTCTTTATGGACCAGTTTGTGCAAATGTACTGTAAATATCACAGACTTCAGCTCTAATCAAATACAAATTAGGTGACCTGGAGAGTGTGACAGGATAATCTGATAGAAATGCTGTTATGGGATATTTTCTGGAATTTCAGGTAGAAATTATTGATCAAAAATCCAGTTTGACTTCTAACAGAAAGATAAGAGCTCTGTGCCGTCTGTGCTGCGTGTGTGAAGAAAGCTTGCTGGCTGCCGGAGCTTTTCGGGATCGGCTGCAGTCTTTGATTTTCCAGCCCACTTCCTTCCAATGTGCATCACACTGGCATTCCAGGAGAGCTGAGGAAACGGGCTCCTTTCTCCAACATTCAGACTTCTTTCACATGATAACTGTACGTTTCCCCAAACTGTTCGAAGTGAGAAATGAAAGGTCATTTGTAGATGAGTCAGGAGGCGGTGCTCCACAGAGAACTTGCTCCTCATGCTCCTGATCCTCAGAATAAGCGAGGAGATGAACAATGATGGTTTGTCTCCAAAGAATAGGCTTCTCATCTCCTCCACACATCACTCACTCACTTGGACACTAGAAGGGGGAATTATGTTAAAATGCTCTTCATAGACTACAGCTCTGCATTTAACACCATAATTCCCTCCACACTCACCACCAAGCTGGAGCATCTGGGACTCAGCTCATCTATGTGTCAGTGGATCTCCAACTTCCTAACTGGCAGACCACAGGCAGTAAGGATGGGCGGACATGTCTCAGCCTCCACCACTCTCAGCACTGGAGCCCCCCAGGGGTGTTTTCTGAGCCCCCTGCTGTACTCTTTGTACACATATGACTGTGTGGCCACTACCAGCTCCACCACCATCAAGTTTGCTGACGACACCGTCGTGGTGGGCCTGATCTCTGATAACAACGAGACGGCCTACCTGAAGGAGATTAGGAATCTGGAGAACTGGTGCCAGAGGAACAACCTCCTTCTAAACGTCAGTAAGACAAAGGAGCTGATAGTGGACTTCAGCACTAAGCAGGAGAGGAACTACCAGACCCCCGTCATCAACGAGTGCCCAGTGGAGAGAGTGGACAGCTTCAAATACCTCGGAGTTCACATCACGCAGGACCTGTCATGGTCCTGTCACATCAACACCGTGGTGAAAAAGGCCCGACAGCGTCTCTACCACCTCAGACGCTTGAGAGACTTCCAACTGCCCTCCAAGGTGCTCAGGAACTTTTACTCCTGCACCATAGAGAGCATCCTGGCGGGAAACATCTTAACCTGGTTCGCGAACAGCACCATGCAGGACAGACGAGCTCTACAGAGGGTTGTGCGGTCAGCTGAGCGCACCATCCGCTCCGAGCTCCCTGACCTGCACTCAATCTACAGCAGGCGGTGCTGGACCAAGGCCAGGAAGATGGTGAAGGACCTCAGCCATCCCAACAACAGACTGTTCTCTCTGTTGAGGTCAGGAAAGCGATTCCGCTCCCTGAAGACCAACACAGAGAGACTGAGGAGGAGCTTCTTCCCGCAGGCGATACGGTCTCTCAATCACACCACCACACAGTACTGACCCACACATATGGTTCTTACACACACACTGGACTTTCTGGACTTTGGTTTTGCACAACACTGGTCACTATATTCTTCATTTCCGGTTAATACTTGTACAGCTGCTGTTATTGTGTATATATTTATTTATATTTAGATTTCTTCATACATTCTTATATAGTTCTATATTGTGTATTGTGTATTTTGTTGTACAGTTATTTTATTTTCAACTTTAATTTATATATTTTATTCCTTCCTAGTTAAATTTACCCTTTTTAATTTTTCATATTTATTTCCTATCTTATTCATAGCCTTTTCCTTTTTTTGTTTTCTTTAGGTCACGAGCAGTTGTCCAAGCATTTCACTACATATCGTACTGTGTATGACTGTGTACGTGACAAATAAAATTTGAATTTGAATTTGAATTTGATTTCATAAAAGGAGTTCTTGTATGAAGCCTCTTCCTTTGCTGTTCTTCACATCAGATGGTAGTGAATTATAGAGGAGCCAGTCAATTATTCAAACAGAGAATGCAGGAAATATGGCAGAATTTAGTAATTGTGCTACTTTTCCCTTTTAGGCAATGTTAATAATGAACACAGTGAAGGTTCACACAACAGCTACGACATCACAGGACACAGGCTGCCTGCTTTTAGTCTGGAAACCAAGACGTACACAGATGATGCCTGAAGTAAACCCTGACAGCTCGGAGGTTAATGATACCATGAGGTGCTAACTGGTTTGATTCTGGATGATTCAGGAAGAGTTCAGACATGTTTGTGTCGCCCAGTTTCAGTGGCTGTTCATGCTCCCTGAAGGAAACAGGTCATGGGAGGGCATCAGCGCTGTGCTATCAGAGAGGAGTGTGTGCGTGTGTGTGTGCGTGTGTGTGTATCTTTGTGGGGACCAAAAAAATCCTGGTTTCCTGATGTGGTCTAAGAAGTCACCAACATAAAGTAAGAAATGTTGCGGTACGTTGGACCGAACCATCACAGTCCTGATGCAGAGAGGCGAATATGAACTGTAGAAAAAGTTCTTGTGTGAGTGGGAGACTGAGGCATGTTGTATAAAGTACTTTGACTGCTCGAGTAGAAAAGCACTATCTAGCATTTTACAGGCAGTCTTGTGTTGGCTATTCTTGTTGTTTCAAGAAATAACAACTAGAATAACGATACTGATCTTTTCATTTAAACTTTTAGCAGAAATCGAAGTGATATTCAAAAAGGAATTTAAAATGCAATTTTATGCAGGTTTCACAAACTCTTTGGTTCTGAAAGAAAGAAGTGCAATATCAGCAGAAAATAATATTTATATTCAACAACGTTAGAAAAAATGGACCCTTTTATTCTTAAAGCTGAACATAAACCGACTTCTTATAACGACGAACTCCTCCTGAAACGTTGGAGGTTTTAGCTCTTTATACAGCAAAGTCACAGGAGGATAAATATAATCATCAGGCGTTTGTTAAAACAACCCCGTCCCTCACCACGTGTGAACCCTCAAACTGAATGGTAAGATAACGACACTCATTTTCACTTTTTCACAAAACTCAAACATCACTACTTCCACGTCTAATTGTCTGTAATGGAGGCGGAGTGAACTGGATCCCACTCTGTGTCCAGCGGGTGCTCGCAGCGGGGGCGGGGCAGGTTTTCTCGGGAATCCCTACCTTGGTACAACACCTGGTTTGGCAGGACGTAGCGCGGCTCCAAATGCTTTCAGTGTGAACTCCAGACTGCTGACAGGTCTCGCACACAACAGCCGCTCTGTCACGTGACGCATACTGCTCCGACGTGCTGAGGTCACTACCTGGGTTACGCCATGTTGCAAGTTTTCTGAGGCTCTTTTGTGATATTTAATGGATCGGATTATATATTTTTTCTCCCCGATATCCGATCCAGTAATTTAGGTCAGGATCGGACCGATGCTGTATATTGGATTCTGTCTATCCCTAGAAAAAAGTCATGACCTCAACCCAGAACACCTTTGGGATACCGCGAGCCAAAAACTGGAGCTCTCACTGTTGTAGCTGCAAACATCATATTAAAAACGATCAATTAACAAAAGCATATCTTAGGTTTGAATGTTTGTGAATGCAGACAAGCTAATACTGTACTTTTTTCAATACAGCGTACATTCACTGTAATCGTCAAGACTGTTGTCACGCTCAGTCATTGCTCCTCATGCAGGACAGTTTCTTTGGAGGTCTGCACAGCCAGAGAGCCAGCACCAGTCCTCACAGAGGGCCCCCCCAAACCACAACCTCAGATCCACGTTTATTCCACCTCCCACTGTCTGACTAAAATGTTGTTAGATGGAAATGAACGAAAAGGGAAAAATAGAACATATTGTTGTACCTGTTGTTCGTCAATGTATATCCTCTAGTTAAAGTCACATCATTATGATCATGTTGGCTGATGACAGTCAGATGCTGCAGCACACGGATGAAAGCACAGTAATGAACCGTGTCACTGTCTGTGCATCTGCTTTAACAGGCTCTCAATGGATTCATCCTGGTTATCACTGCCAGTGGGACCATCTTCTACTCCTCTCACACCATTCAGGACTATCTGGGCTTCCATCAGGTATCAGTCTGTTTTTCACTCTAATTACATCCATTGATTGTCATTCCTCACTACTGAGAACCAGAAGCCAGAGTAGCTTAGCATTTAGGGAGGTGACAGGTTCTAAATGGGTGTCATTGTGACATGGTGGCATTAAGTAGGTCCTGGGTTCTAACGATTTATTCAATATTTTATATTGTATTGAAATACAAAAGTAGTAATTTTACAGGTGTTAGAGGCTCTGCTTCATCAGCTGATAAATG
Organism: Maylandia zebra; assembly: GCF_041146795.1. Lineage (NCBI taxonomy): Eukaryota > Metazoa > Chordata > Actinopteri > Cichliformes > Cichlidae > Maylandia > Maylandia zebra. The sequence continues at coordinate 1,741,469 of NC_135182.1, forward strand.
CGTTGCTTGCGTGCAACAACTGGCGGCAGCAACACGGGGGTCTGCGTCGATCCATTAGTATAGTCCCTGCATGCTAGGGTCACAGGCAGCTGCAGAAAGACCTATTTATAGCTTGGCCTTTTGTAGAAACCAGCGGCCACAACAGCATCCTGCAGTACACAGCACGTCTCTGCACCACTGCTCGCACAGTGTTACGTCCAGCTTTTAAGCACTATGTACAGGTGGAGCTTGCACCATTATTATATCTAATAGTAGAACTTCTGTGACAACAAAAATGTAATAAAAATGCATCTGTGGCATATAATCAGGGTTCTATATTATAGAAAACAAGGAACTCTGTTTAAAAGAAGTGCTGTGGGACTTCTGGTTGAGCTTTGATGGAGTGGGACGCGAGTCTGGGAGCTCCCGCCGATTTCGATTAAGTTGTTATTCATTCGCGCTTTTCGGCCATATTTCCAGTCCTGTTTTGGTTTGTGGATTGTTTTGTTGAGAAGTTTTACTCGGGCCTGCATAAAATGGCAGCAAAAAATGTTAAAACCCGCAGTACTATTCAAACACAACTGAGGCCTAGTTTGCAAACCGCAACCACACCCTCGAGTGAGCCGTCGTCTCCTGCAAAGCCCCCCTCGTGCCAAGCTAATCCTGGTATTGAAGCTCTCAAGGTCGAGTTGCTGGCTGAGGAAAGATATCGCCGACATCTTTAAAAAGGAACTTCAGGACACTCTGGGTGATGCTTTGTCTACCATTAAGTTCGACCTGCAGGCTGTGAAGACGCAGCTGGCGATCGATAAAGCTGCCAATGACGCTACCATGTCTGAGCTAAAAGGTACGGTGAAGGAGATGGAGCACGCACTTACTGTCTGCTCTGATGATATAGCTGAGATGAGAAACACTATCAAGGGCCTCACAGCTCATGTAGCCAAGCTGGAAAATACGTGTGAAGACTTGGAGTCCAGGTCGCGGCGCAACAGTGTTAGGATAGTGGGAGTACCGCAGGGCCCTGACACATGCACCACTGCTGCCGTAGCCTCCCTGCTAAAAGAAGCATTTGATCTGGGAAAGGAGCCGCTTTTGGATCGTTCGCACAGGACTCTCCAGCCCGCACCTAAGCCCGCCGTCCACGAGCCATTGTATGCAGGTTTCATTACCACACTGACTGTGTTGACATTTTACGACGTGCTAGAGAACGCCGACAGATTAAAGTTGGAGACCATCTCAGTCTTCCCCGACTACACCGCCAGGGTGGCACGGGCTCGGTCAGGCAGCAACTCCGTGGCATTGAAGGTGTTCGGTATGGCCTGCTTCATCCAGCGCAACTACGCATCACATATAAGGGTGTCGAGAAGGACTTTGTTTCAGCAGAGGAGGCCAGTGATTATGTCAAAACTTTGATCTCTGGGTGAGCCTCGATAGCCCCTCAGTTTGATGCTGTAATGCTGCTAAGGGTTCACGCTCTCCTTAGGTTTAACGCCACCTGTGCATTGTTTTCTTAGGCCGTTGTGCTAGTTATTGTACTGTTGGTGTGCTGGTTCCTTTTATTTTCTTTGTTAATTAATGAAACTGAATCGTGTAATATATACTTGAACTTCGGACCAGTCCGGCACAATCTTTTCCAAGCTGTGTATTTGTGTTCAGGGTTGGGTTGGGGGGGGGGGGGGGGGGGGGGGGGGGGGTTGGGGGGGGGGTGGCTGTCCCATTTCGGCTCTTCATGGCCACTGGCATTTTGGTTTGGTCTTTTTCTTCTTCCTTTTTATGAATGGTTAATGGCAATATAGACCCCAGCATTGCTGGGTCAGGCATGCCTCTTAGGTTCATTAGTTGGAATATCAGAGGTATGGGTAGCCCTGTTAAGAGATTTAAGGTTTTTACTCACTTGATACGTCTAAATTCTGACATAGCATTTTTACAGGAGACTCATCTTCGCATTAAGGATGATTATAGGTTATATTGCCCTTGGGTAGGTCAGGTCTTTCACCCAATTTTTAATTCGAAGGCTAGAGGAGTGGCCATTCTCATTAATCATCATCATCATCATCATTTATTTATTTATATAGCACTTTAAAAACACACCTGGTAGACCAAAGTGCTGTACAATACTAATATGCACATAGTAATAGACATAGCAATAAAGTTAAAAAACAATAAAAAAAATGAAAAAAAAATAAAAAAATAAAAAAATATATATTGTGTGCCGGGTGGCGGCCAGGAGCGGAGGCCCTGGCGGACTGACCCCCAGCTGCCAAGACTGGCAATAGGGACATGGAATGTCACCTCTCTGGTGGAGAAGGAGCCTGAGTTAGTGCGTGAGGTTGAGAGGTACCGGCTAGATATAGTCGGGCTCACCTCTACACATGGCTTGGGCTCTGGAACCAGTCTCCTGGAGAGGGGCTGGACTCTGTCTCAGTCTGGAGTTGTCCCTGGTGAGAGGCGGCGGGCTGGGGTGGGTATCCTAATATCCCCTCGGCTTGCTGCCGGTACGTTGGGGTTTTTCCCGGTGGACGAGAGGGTTTGTTCCCTGCGCCTTAGGGTCGGGGAACGGGTCCTGACTGTTATCTGCGCTTATGCGCCGAGTGGCAGTTCAGAGTACCCAGCCTTCTTAGAGTCCCTGGGGGGGTGCTGGAGGGTGCTCCACCTGGAGACTCTGTTGTCCTGCTGGGAGACTTCAATGCTCACGTGGGTAACGACAGCGAGACCTGGAGGGGCGTGATTGGGAGGAACGGCCTCCCTGATCTGAACCCGAGCGGTGTCTTGTTATTGGACTTCTGTGCATATCACAGTTTGGCCATAACGAACACCCTGTTCGAACATAAGAGTGTCCATAAGTGCACGTGGCACCAGGACGCTCTAGGCCGTAGGTCGATGATCGATTTTGTAATCGTATCAGCAGACCTGCGACCATATGTTCTGGACACTCAGGTAAAGAGAGGGGCTGAGCTGTCAACTGATCACCACCTGGTGGTGAGTTGGATCAGGTGGCGGGGGAGGACGCTGGACAGACCTGGTGCACCTAAACGCTAGGGGTGCAACGATATTCGTATCGATATTGAACCGTTCGATACAGTGCTTTCGGTTCGGTACGCATATGTATCGAACAATACAACATTTGGAATTTATTTTATCAATTTTCCTTCTGACGATGCTGTCTGTGTTGAGCGCTCAGTGAATCTGTGTTCGACTACTCCGCCTAGGCTGCACTGTCGAGCGCAGATCCACTGAGCGCTCCACACAGACAGCATAGTCAGGAGGAAGAGCACAGGGCAAGCTAGCGAGACAGAAGTTAACCTCTCAGCAACATGGACCTCCCCCACTCTCATTCAGATCTGGCGTTTGGAATTATTTTGGTTTTCATGTGACGTATGACCCTGAAGGTAAGCGAGTCATGGACTAAAGTAAAACAGTATGTTGGATGTGCCATGCAATGCTCGATTACATTGGTGTGAACTAGTGTGTTAGCGCAGTTAGCTCGTTAACGTGTTGGCCGTCTAGCCCCATGCACGGAGCGATCGGCGGTAGCTCGTTAACGGAGATTTGCCGTGTTGTGGCGTTAAGGTCATTTCAACGAGATTAACCTGAAAGCACTAGTGGGAACACAACGAATATGACTGCACATTTACGCCGACATCATCCTAGTGCAAAGACAAAAACAACAAGCATGCTACTAACTTTAGCCGAGTCATTTAGACAGCTGTTAGCACATGATTCTCCTTATGCTGCTGAGAATATAGCCCAGAAGAAGCGGATAGTATAGCTTTTATTTTGGAAAGAGACATTTCTCTGTAATAAACTCTCTTTTCCAAAGATGAGTGATTCCTCAATCAGATACAGGGCTTGCAATATCGCTAGCCCGACGTCCCGGAGCTAGCGATTTTTTCAGTCGGGCTACCAAAATCTATCTCTTCCCTGCCCGTCGGGCTATTGTAGGAAAAATATATGTCAATGCTTTTGCATTCTTTCAGAAATGTAGCTGGGTAATTATGTCATTGGCATCGGTGAGCCACTGTCAATATGTGACATATTGAAGTCGCGTTTGAATTTGCGCTTGTTTTTTTGCTTTCACTTTGCAATCGTGCGAACTGTGTATAGAGAGCAACAGCACTGATCTGTGAGTGATGATAATTTGTGCACCAATTCCTCTGACATCGTCTTATTAATCGTTAGCTTACTATGCAAACATGACAAGTGAAATCTCCCGCAACAAGCTTAAACATGTGAGAGGTTGATCGCGCAGAGAATCGCTGAGCTTATGTGAGTGAGTGTGTAAAAGCAGCAGGAGAAGTTATGACAAATCAGACTATAAGGCAAAAAGAAAGTGCAGCTTTATGGTTTCATGGACAAAATAATTTCTGTGGCTGCAATATGACGAGCTAAATAACCAGGGCTGCACATAAGTGGTCCGCAGGTGCGCATTCGCTGTCAAAATAAAAAACACGCACAAGAGTTAGGGTTAAATTTAAAAACTGTACTTTTGAGTTAAAATATATGTTTATAATTTTAATAAATGACAAATTAAAAAGGCATTTTTTTGTATCGAAAAAATATCGAACCGTGACACCAAAGTATCGAACCGAACCGAACCGTGAATTTTGTGTATCGTTGCACCCCTACTAAACGCGTAGTGAGGGTGTGCTGGGAACGTCTAGCAGAGGCCCCAGTCCGCGAGATCTTCAACGCACACCTCCGGCAGAGCTTCAACAGCATTCCGAGGGAGACTGGGGACATTGAGTCCGAATGGACCATGTTCAGAGTCTCCATTGCCGAAGCTGCTGCATTGAGCTGCGGCCGCAAGGTGGTGGGTGCCTGCCGTGGTGGACACCAGAGGTGAAGGGAGCCACCAGGCTGAAGAAGGAGTCCTATCGGGCTTGGTTAGCCTGTGGGACTCCGGAGGCAGCCGACAGGTATCGACAGGCCAAGCGGAATGCGGCTCGGGCAGTGGCTGAAGCAAAAACTCGGGTGTGGGAGGAGTTCGGAGAGGCCATGGAAAAAGACTTTCGGACTGCCTCGAAGAGATTCTGGCAAACCGTCAGACGTCTCAGGAGGGGAAAGCGGTGCTCTACCTGCACTGTGTATAGTGCTGGCGGAGCGCTGCTGACGTCGACTGAGAAAATTGTCAGGCGGTGGAAGGAATACTTCGAGGACCTCCTTAATCCCACTGACACGTCTTCCGAGGAGGAAGCAGAGTCTGGGGATGAGGGGAATGACCCGCCAATTTCCGGGGGCGAGGTCACTGAGGCAGTTAAACAACTCCTTGGTGGCAGAGCCCCTGGTGTTGATGAGGTCCGCCCCGAGTTCCTGAAGGCTCTGGACGTTGTAGGGCTGTCCTGGTTGACACGCCTCTGCAATGTTGCGTGGAGATCAGGGGCAGTACCTGTGGACTGGCAGACCGGGGTGGTGGTCCCCATCTTTAAGAAAGGGGACCGGAGGGTGTGTTCCAACTACAGGGGGATCACACTCCTCAGCCTCCCTGGAAAAGTCTATGCCAGGGTGCTGGAAAGGAGAGTTCGTCCGTTAGTCGAACCTCGGATACAGGAGGAACAATGCGGTTTTCGTCCTGGTCGCGGAACACTGGACCAGCTCTTTATCCTCTCCAGGATACTTGAGGGTGCATGGGAGTTTGCCCAACCAGTCTACATGTGTTTTGTGGACTTGGAGAAGGCATTCGACCGTGTCCCTCGGGGTGTCCTGTGGGAGGTGTTGCGGGAATATGGGGTGTCTGGCCCATTGCTACGGGCCATTCGATCCCTATACAACCGTTGCAAGAGCTTGGTTCGCATTGCCGGCAATAAGTCGGACTCGTTCCCGGTGGGTAATGGGCTTCGCCAGGGCTGCCCTTTGTCTCCGGTTCTGTTCATAATTTTTATGTACAGGATTTCTAGGCGCAGCCAAGTGGCGGAGGGCTTTCGCTTTGGTGGCCTCAGAATCTCATCTCTGATTTTTGCAGATGATGTGGTTCTGTTGGCTTCATCGGGTGAAGGCCTCCAGCTCGCACTGGAACGGTTCGCAGCCGAGTGTGAAGCAGCGGGAATGAGGATCAGCACCTCCAAATCTGAGGCCATGGTTCTCAGCCGGAAAAGGGTGGAGTGCCCACTCCGGGTCGGGGATGAGTTCCTGCCCCAAGTGGAGGAGTTCACTTGGGGAGAAGTGATGGGAGAAGGGAGCCGGAGATCGACAGACGGATTGGGGCTGCAGCTGCAGTAATGCGGACGCTGCACCGGTCCGTCGTGGTGAAGAGGGAGCTGAGTATAAAAGCGAAGCTCTCAATTTACCGGTCGATCTACGTCCCTACCCTCACCTATGGCCACGAGCTGTGGGTAGTGACCGAAAGAACGAGATCGCGGATACAAGCGGCAGAAATGAGCTTCCTCCGAAGGGTGGCTGGCCTCTCCCTTAGAGATAGGGTGAGAAGTTCGGCCATCCGGGAGGGGCTCAGAGTAGAGCAGCTGCTGCTCCACATCGAAAGGAGCCAGCTGAGGTGGTTCGGGCATCTGACAAGGATGCCCCCTGGGCGCCTCCTGGGTGAGGTGTTCCAGGCATGTCCCACCGGGAGGAGGCCCCGGGGCAGACCCAGGACACGCTGGAGAGATTATATCTCTCGGCTGGCCTGGGAACGCCTTGGTATTCCCCCGGACAAGCTGGAGGAGGTGGCTGGGGAGAGGGAGGTCTGGGCCTCTTTGCTTAGGCTGCTGCCCCCGCGACCCGGCCCCGGACAAAGCGGATGAAGATGGATGGATGGATGGATGGAAAATAAAATAAAAATGTCAGTTACCCACAGAGTTAAAAGCCAGGGAATAAAAATAGGTTTTTAATAAAGACTTAAAAACTGGCACTGATGCAGCCTGTCTAATATGGAGAGGAAGGTTATTCCAAAGCATCGGCGCGGCAACAGAGAACGCTCGGTCTCCTCTAAGTTTCAGCCGTGACTTTGGGACCGAAAGCAGCAACTGCTCAGCTGACCGAAGGGAACGAGTGGGGACGTGGGGCTTCAACAAATCAGACAAATAAACAGGTGCCAGACCATTTAGAGATTTAAAAGCCAATAAAAGGACTTTAAAACGGATCCTGAATTCAATTTGGAAGCCAGTGTAAAGAGGCCAAAATCAGAGTGATGTGATCAAATTTTCTTCTACCAGTTAAAAATCGTGCCGCAGCATTTTGCACTAATTGCAGGCGTGACAAAGTGCCCTGCCCAACCCTTGTTAAAAGAGAATTACAATAATCTAAACGTGAGGTAATAAAGGCATGAATAACGCTTTCCAAGTCACGCTTGGAAAGAAAGGGCTTAACCTTTGATAAACGTCTGAGGTGATAAAATGCTGATTTTACCACCCCGTTTACATGGTCATCAAAGGTGAGTGCAGAATCAATTTTAACTCCGAGATTTGTGATCGAACTCTTTAGTTGGGAAGTCAAAGCTGCAAGATCAACATCCAGAGTATGAGAAGAACGATTTGGGCCAAATAAAATTGCTTCTGTCTTCCGATCATTAAAATTTAAAAAGTTGTTTGCCATCCATGCTTTGACATCAGTAAGGCAGTCAAGCAGAGGTCCAGTTGGGAGACTATCAGAATGACTAAGAGGTAAGTAGAGCTGGCAGTCATCTGCGTATAGATGGAATGGCACTTTATGCTTTCGGAAAATCGCGCCAAGGGGCAAGAGGTACAATGAAAACAATAACGGCCCAAGAATAGATCCCTGTGGAACACCCCAAAGCAGAGGGGCCACAGAGGATGAAGCCGACCCCAACTTAACACAAAATGTCCTATTTAAAAGATAGGACTTTAACCACAAAAGTGCCGAACCAGTAATTCCCACACCGTGCTGTAAGCGGGAGATCAGCAAATCGTGATCCACAGTGTCAAATGCAGCTGTCATGTCCAACAAGACCAGCACTGCATATTTACCACGGTCTGTCGCTATCAGGATGTCATTCATAACTTTTACGAGGGCTGTCTCCGTGCTGTGGAATGGCTTAAAGCCGGACTGAAAGATTTCTGACAATTTAGAGTCATTCAAGTAGTCCATCAACTGAGTATAAACAATCCTTTCCAGAATCTTACTAAGAAAGGGAAGCTTAGAGATCGGTCTAAAATTTGATATGACTGAACTATCTAAGCCTGGTTTCTTAAGTAAAGGATGTATGACTGCTTAAATTCCCTAGGTACTTGACCAGACAAAAGACTAGTATTAATAATGTTCAGAATGTGTGGTCCGATGATAGGAAATACCTTTTTAAGAAAACAGGGAGGAACAACGTCATTTGGAGAGCCACACGGTTTAGCATTCAACACAAGTTTCTCTAAATCAGATAAAACAATTGGTAGAAAAGCAGAGAACAGACTTGAGCAAGAACCATGCATGGCTGGGTCAGCAATAGGTAGAGTCGGAGGTCTCAAACTAGCAACCTTTTCCACAAAATAATTAAGAAACTTATTGCACATAACCGCAGAAGAGTGCAAAAGAATATAGCCTTCCGGATTAAGTACAGAATTTATAGTGTTATATAGAACACGAGGGTTATGCGAGCTGGCAGCAATAAGTTGAGAAAAATAGGAGTGCTTGGCAGCCTTTACTGCTCTCTGATAGACTTTCCAGCTAGTCTTAAGAGCTTCCATAGAGACGCACAGCCTATCTTTTTTCCACCGTCTTTCACATCTTCTACATTCTTTTCTAGCGGCTCTGGTAAAATCAGTTAGCCAAGGACTAGCCTTTGGCTTGCATTGTCTGAATATAAAAGGAGCGACAGCGTCGAGGACAGATTTACAAGCAGAATCCAAACAAGAAACTAATCCATCTGAGATGGACAACTCAGGAGGATAAGAAATAAATTGGTCAAACAATATGGAAAACCGCTCGGCAGTATCTGAGCCAAAAGCACGATAACATCGAGCAGGTACAGCACGCTTAAGAACAGGATTAAAAAGAACAATATCACATAAAATAGGCATATGGTCAGAGAACACCGCATCCTCGATAAGTACGTTTTGGACAGATAAACCATGTGATAAAACCAAGTCCAGTGTGTGACCACGTTCTTGAGTGGCACCTTTAACAGACTGAATAAAGTTAAAAGAGTTCACTAAGTCCAGAAAGTCCTTAGCCAGGGGCTTCCCCGGGCAGCAGACGTGTATATTAAAATCACCAAGTAAAAGGATCTGGTCATACCGTGATGCACAGTCAGCAAGAAACTCTGAGAACTCGGATAAAAACTCCTTGTTATATTTTGGGGGCCGATAAACAATCGCACACAACAGCGAAGACGAGTGGCCCAGTTCGCACAAACAGAGTTCTGGTGTGGCGTGTCGATGGGGATAGCTGCTTAAAGTCAAGATGTGCCTTAAAAACAACAGCTAGCCCTCCTCCGCGACCAGAAACTCTCGGAACACTAAAAAAGGCACAACCAGCCGGCAGTAATTCAGAAAAGGCACTTAACTCACCGGGTGGAATCCAAGTTTCAGTCAAGCAAAGAAAATCCAGTGCATGGGAAGCGAAAAATTCCTTCAAAATGAATGTCTTATTTGCCACCGATCTGGCGTTAATTAATCCCAACCTGAGAGGAATTGGCTCGGGAGCTTCCGAGGCAGCAACAACCAGATCCACAGGTCGGAGGTTTGTTTGGTCCACTCCACGCCAACGCAGATGTCGGAGAGGAGAGGGTTTTGCAGAACCCTTCTCGAGAGATCCCACAACAGGAACCAAGCAGGAGTCCACCGGGTCCAAAGCACGCAACGGCACCAAGAGTAGCGGGCAGGATCGACAAATTGAGCGAAGCTCATGAGGAAAACAAGAGATCCTGAGTCTCAGTTTGACAAGGCGACCTCCACGGTTACCTCGTCTCCTGCGTCGCTTCCGCACATCCAGTGGCAATGGTAAGGAGCGCCAGTGAGGTGGTGTTACTTCCAAATCGGGAGGCAGAAAGCCTTGGTTGTCATTTCCAAACCGAGCTAAAGCTTGGGTAGATGAGCCTATTTCCAATAATGTCTGGCGATCATAAAACAATGCAGGGCTGACATGTTGCACAAAATTGACTAAAAACAATAAAATAAAACAAATAGAAGAGAGCGATAGACGGCATGCCAAACACACAGGCGCCATCTTTTAGCACGTGACACATCTCTCACTCACATTAATAATATATCGCTGATAGGAACGGCAGATACATCATTGTTGCTGGTACCCTAATGCAGAAAAAGGTTTTGTTGGTATGTGCCCTGAATTTTGATGGTGCTGAATTCGCTAATAGATTGCTGAGTAACATCCCCTTTCTGAATACTCATTTGCTGATCCTTGGTGGAGACCTGAATTGTGTTTTTGATCCAACCTTGGATCGATCTAGTCCTCGTAATTTGACTCAATCATCTATGTCTAAAACATTCTCAGATTTTATGAAACAGAATGATCTTGTTGATCCATGGAGATTTCGCACCCTTCATTCAAAGAATTTTCATTTTTCTCTCAGGTCCACCAGTCTTATTCCAGGATTGATTATTTTTTCATCGACAGAACTCTTAATTCATGTGTCAATTCTTCTGACTATTCTGGTATTGTAATATCTGATCTTTCACCTCTGCTATTGGATGTTCAGCTTTCTACCTATAAACGTAGTCCTCCACTTTGGAGGTTTAACTCTGAATTTATTTCAAGCTCTATTGAGGAGTTCTTGTCCTTCAATCAGGATGATTCAGTTTCATATTCTCTGCTATGGGAGACTCTTAAATGCTACCTGAGAGGTCAAATTATTTCTTACTCTGTTCGTGCTAATAAAAAGATTAATGCCAGGCTTAAAGAACTTATAGCTGCAATTAGTAACCTTGATCACTGAACCCTTCTCCAGAATTACTGAAGCAGCTCCTTGATTTGCAAGCAGAGTTTGATCTTATGTCAACCAAAGAGGCTGAGCACTTGTTACTACGCAGTCATGGCTCATATTATGAATACGGTGACAAGGCTAGTCGCTTGTTGGCACATCAGCTACGACGTCAGGCCTCCTCACAAGTGATGCCCAGTATTAAAAACTCTTATGACAATATCACTACAGATCCCTTGGAAATTAATTCTACCTTTAAAACATTTTACTCTTCGTTGTACAGGTCCGAATTTCCCACAGATAAAGCTAAAATGAATGAATGTGCTTCTGAAGAGCAGAATGGCTTCATAAAGAGACGGCAACTGTTTTTTAATACCCGTACACTCTTTAATGTTATTTACTCAAAGCATCTATCTGAATTTCCCGAACTTGTGATTTCTTTAGATGCTGAAAAGGCTTTCGATAGGGTGGAGTGGGAGTACTTGTTTGCAGTTTTAGAGAAATTTGGTTTTGGCGATAAATTTATTTCCTGGATTCGGCTTCTTTATTCGTCCCCTAAAGCCAGTGTTCATACTGATGATGTTTACTCTGATTATTTTGCGCTGGGTCGTGGTTGTCGTCAAGGTTGCCCTTTGTCTCCCTTACTCTTTGCCGTTGCCATCGAGCCTCTGTCTATTACATTGAGATCTTCTTCTGTATTCAGGGGTATCATCCGTAATGGAATTACACATAAAGTATCATTGTATGCAGATGATTTGTTATTATATATGACTGACCCCACACGCTCCATCCCTGCTGTTTTAGGTATTCTGGAGAACTTCAGCTTGTTTTCAGGTTATAAATTAGATTTAGGGAAAAGTGAGTGTTTTCCTGTTAATACGGCAGCACGTCAACTTCAACAGTCCAATCTACCCTTTCGTCTCAGTCCATCTGGGTTTAAGTACTTAGGGATTAACGTGATTCGTTCTCTATCTGGCCTTAAATCAGCAAATTTGTCTCCTCTTATACAAGGATCACATCTGATATTCAAAGACAGGGTAATCTCCCCCTTTCCTTTAATCGGTAAGATTAATGCTGTTAAAACCAACATCTTACCAAAATTTTTATTTCAGTCGATTCAATTATTTGTGCTGAAACATTTTTTTGTTTCACTGGACAAGATTATTGGTTCTTTCATTTGGGGAGGGAAGCCACCCAGGGTTTCTAAAACTTCACTGCAGAGATGCAGATTTAGTGGAGGACTTGCATTACCTCATTTTCTAGCCCACTACTGGGCCTAAACTTTGCTACTGGCTAAAATCTTCTGGTTCGTCGTGGTGTAAGTTGGAGCTATCATCATGTAAGGGCTCTTCTTTACCAGCTTTGCTCTTTACCCGTAAGACCCTCTCTGTACACTGATAATCAGGTGGTTCTTAACACACTCAAGATCTGGTTTCAGTTTAGACGGCACTTTAATTTTGTAATGCCGTCTTCCTCGGCTCGTCTAAGCAACAACCATTTGTTTCCCCCTTCACTCTTGGACTCGACATTCTCAGTGTGGTGTGACAAGAGTATAAAACAGTTCAAACATTTATATGTGGATGGTGTCTTGGATAGTTTTGCCAACTTGTCTTCTCGTTACGATCTCCGTATCACCCATTTGTTTCGCTATTTTCAAATTCGACATTTTGTTGCCAAGTGTTTCCCAAATTTCCCCTCTTTACCTCCAGAACAGCAGTGGGAAACCACGTTATCATTTATTCCTCATCACAGAGGAACCATTTCGAAACTCTATGATACTATCCTGTCTTTTAGTAACCACTCTAATGTTAAGCTTAAGTGTCCATGGGAAGGAGAACTAGGAATTCAAATACATGAGGAGTCCTGGGAACAGGCTATAGCGAGGGTACGATCTTCCACCTCCTGCGCTCGTCTTGGACTTATTCAATTTAAGGTCATACACAGGGTGCATTTCTCTGAGTCTAGACTTTCTGAATTGTATCCAGAAGTGGAAAATAAATGTGATAAACAGAGATGGGCAGTAACGCGTTACAAGTAACGCGTTACTGTAATCTGATTACTTTTTTCAAGTAACGAGTAAAGTAAGGGATTACTATTGCAAAAACGGTAATTAGATTACCGTTACTTTCCCGTAGGAACGCTGCGTTACTGCGTTACTAAAACCGTGACTTTTTGCGAGAATGTCTCACGACAGTGACGTAAGCGAGTGTGACGTTAGTGACAACAGCTGTGTGCAGATCAACAATGGATCATATATCGAGTGCAGAGAGAGTATGAGCGTGCAGCGTTTAAAGCGTGGAAGTACTGACCTTACTTTGAGTTTGATTCCATAAAAAGGGACAAAAACATTATTGTCCGCTGTGCGTGGGAAGAAAACTTTTTTTTACAGAAAAAACCCCTAAACTTCTGAGCAAGCACCGAGTAGCTACGACGTAATGGGAAACTCACAGAGAAACTCGCGGATTCTTCCACTGACCGTGGCACACCTGCACCAGGGTAAACCTCCGCCTACCCCACTCCTGCTTTACAGGTGAAAATAGAGCAACAGGACCGCTGAGTCTTTGACTTTATTTATTTTCTGCTGTGTTTTACTTGCATCTATTTGAAAGACTGAGTGTAAACACACAAAATATTTTATTTTATGTGCTGGAATGTGCAGAAAATAGGTTTAAATGTTAAACTAATTTCTTCCAGTCAGAGAATGTTGCAGATAATTTAATGTTTGCTTGATGCCTAAAGTTAAAAGATTAAAACTAATAAAACAAGTTAAAAAATAGACTTTTCCATTTGATTACATTTTGTATGATGGATTATGCAGAAAAAGTAGAATTGGGCTGAAAGATCTATTTATCACCTATTCAGGTTGTAAATCGTGTTTTTAAAAAGTAACTAAGTAACTAAGTAATTAATTACTTTTGAAAATAAGTAATCAGTAAACTAACGGGATTACTTTTTTGGGAAGTAATCAGTAATTAGTTACTGATTACTTTTTTCAAGTAACTTGACCAACACTGGTGATAAATGCCACGGCTCTCCTTGTCACCTTAGCCACATGCTTTTTCTGTGTCCTGAGCTACAAGGTTCCTGGACTGGGTATTTTGCTATTATGTCAGCTGTTCTTGGGGTAACTCTTCATCCTTGTCCTCTGATTGCTGTATTCAGGATTCCTGATCGCTCACGTACACTTGATTCCACACAAAAGGATATTATAGCCTTCACATCCCATTAGCGAGACGTCTAATATTGTTGCATTGGAAGTCTGTTAAGTATCCTACCTACTGTTTCCCAGTGCCTTAAAGATGTTGTGTTTTTTTTTAAACTTGAAAAAATTAAATATACGTTGAGAGGTTGCAAAAAGTGCCAACCCTTTATTTCTTATTTTACTAGTCTAGAGGTAGTGCCTGTCTAAATGTACTTCTGTTACTGTTGCATTGTTTTAGAATGCGTTTTTGTTTAGTTGTTTTTTATATATATATATGTATAGTAGGGGTGCAACGATATTCGTATCGATATTGAACCGTTCGATACAGTGCTTTCGGTTCGGTACGCATATGTATCGAACAATACAACATTTGTAATTTATTTGATCAACTTTCCTTCCGACGATGCTGTCTGTGTTGAGCGCTCAGTGAATCTGCGTTCGACTACTCCGCCTAGGCTGCACTGTCGAGCGCAGATCCACTGAGCACTCAACACAGACAGCATAGTCAGAAGGAAGAGCGCAGGGCAAGCTAGCAAGACACATGGACCTCCCCCACCCTCATTCAGATCTGGCGTTTGGAATTATTTTGGTTTTCATGTGACGTATGACCCTGAAGGTAAGCGAGTCATGGACTAAAGTAAAACAGTATGTTGGATGTGCCATGCAATGCTCAATTACATGGGTGGGAACTAGTGTGTTAGCGCAGTTAGCTCGTTAACGTGTTAGCCGCCTAGCCCCATGCACGGGGCGATCGGCGGTAGCTCGTTAACGGAGATTTGCCGTGTTGTGGCGTTAAGGTCATTTCAACGAGATTAACCTGAAAGCACTAGTGGGAACACAACGAATATGACTGCACATTTACGCCGACATCATCCTAGTGCAAAGACCAAAACAACAAGCATGCTACTAATTTTAGCCGAGTCATTTAGACAGCTGTTAGCACATGATTCTCCTTATGCTGCTGAGAATATAGCCCAGAAGAAGCGGATAGTATAGCTTTTATTTTGGAAAGAGACATTTCTCTGTAATAAACTCTCTTTTCCAAAGATGAGTGATTCCTCAATCAGATACAGGGCTCGCAATATCGCTAGCCCGACGTCCTGGAGCTAGCGATTTTTTTCAGTCGGGCTACCAAAATCTATCTCTTCCCTGCCCGTCGGGCTATTGTAGGAAAAATATATGTCAATGCTTTTGCATTCTTTCAGAAATGTAGCTGGGTAATTATTAGGGCTGAACGATATATCGCATTTGCGATAATATCGCGACATGATCAAGTGCAATTTTCTAACCGCAAAGGCTGCGATTATACTCTGGACATGTCCAAATTCATGGGCTGCATCCTCCTGAGGCCGCATTTGTAGACCGATTACGTCACAGCGACGTGCCGAAGGCTGTCCAAATTACTACCATATCCCAGAATTCATAGCGCGGCCCAGCCAAACTCCAGTTTCCAGCAATGGCGGCCGCTACTAAGTTTTAAAATTACTCATACTAATCTTTCTGGGTCACAAAATAAACTTTTAACATATTTTCAGGCGAGAAAGTAGTTGTGTAAACATCAAATATCTGCTCGGTTTATCAAGATATCCCATATTTGCAAAAGTGCTTCGACGTTTTCAGAGGCGTCTGCTACCCACCAGCTCGACAGCTAGCCGGGAGCTCGAGGGTTACTGATGCGGCCGAGAACGGCACAACTCCCGGCACATCATTTTCAGATCACCGCGGAGTTTCGCTGCTCGGGTTAAACGTAATATATAAGTCACTTAGACAACCTACAAATGTTATTGTTGGGCTTTTTTCAGTGTTTTGTTTGTTCGTGAGTAAATCGGTTTGGCTGAGATTAAAGTTATTAGATTAGATAAAATAAAACTTTATTAATCCCCCGGGTGGGTTCCTCCTTGGTTTTCACACAGCTGACTAAACGTCAAACAGAAAACTTATTAAACAGAAATATGAGACAGTCGAGAATTTACACCAGTGTCTGGTTATATTTTAGATAGCAAGAAGCAGACGGCCGAGTTTATTAAACTCCACCGAGACAGCGGTGACGCTAATCAGAACTAGACCGTCCAATTTCACGCCTTTAAAATTTAAAGGCGTGTTTGTGTGTGTGTTTATACAATTGCTATTATGTTTGCACTTTATGTGTAATGTTACTGACTGCAGAGATCAGTAAGATGTGTGTATTTTTTATTTATTAGTTTTATTTATTTAATATTATTTTTTAATTGAATGACTGTCTAGTAGTTCACAGATGTCGAAAAACTGAGTGTGGTAAAGCCACTGATTTATTTTATTTATATTTCTGCAATCTGCACATTGTACTGACTTTCATTTTAATGTTTACACCAGGGTTCCTTGTCAGCACTTTATGCTCAGATGTTTGTAAGCTAAAAATAAACTATTGTGTATGTTCAAATATACTGTTGTGATTGAAGAAGTTAAATAAAAATGTCAGTCATCAATTCATGCATCACCTCATGTCATCATAACAGAGGTCTGTCTTCCAGGAAAGAACAGTTTAAAATTAATGTAATATAGTATTGGCCATACTATATGATGTATTGCTTGTCTTTGTTTAATAATACAGAAGACAAAGACCTTAAAAAATAATCGCATATCGCATCGCAATCGCAATATTGGGGCAAAAAATCGCAATTAGATTATTTTCCATAATCGTTCAGCCCTAGTAATTATGTCATTGGCATCGGTGAGCCACTGTCAATATGTGACATATTGAAGTCGCGTTTGAATTTGCGCTCGTTTTTTTGCTTTCACTTTGCAATCGTGCGAACTGTGTATAGAGAGCGACAGCACTGATTGGTGAGTGATGATAATTTGCGCACCAATTCCTCTGACATCGTCTTATTAATCGTTAGCTTACTATGCAAACATGACAAGTGAAATCTCCCGCAGCTTAAACATGTGAGAGGTTGATCGCGCAGAGAATCGCTGAGCATTGTGTGAGTCCGTGTGTAAAAGCATTTCAGTTCTGCTGAGCCAAATAAGACAGGTCAGAGTGAAGAAGTGACAGCCAAATAAAAGCTTACCACAAAACGGAGAAGTTATGACAAATCAGACTATAAGGCAAAAAGAAAGTGCAGCTTTATGGTTTCATGGACAAAAGAATTTCTGTGGCTGCAATATGATGAGCTAAATAACCAGGGCTGCACATAAGTGGTCCGCAGGTGCGCATTCGCTGTCAAAATAAAAAACACGCACAAGGGTTAGGGTTAAATTTAAAAACTGTACTTTTGAGTTAAAATATATATTTATAATTTTAATAAATGACAAATTAAAAAGGCATGAACATTTTTTTGTATCGAAAAAATATCGAACCGTGACACCAAAGTATCGAACCGAACCGAACCGTGAATTTTGTATCGTTGCACCCCTAATGTATATATAAGTATATTTACTTAGGAAAATGAAGAAAGGTCAATTGTATTTCGGTAACTGCAAGTACTGTTTTCTTATTTCAATAAAAATATTTGCAAAAAATAAAAATAAAAGAAGTGCTGTGTCGACCGCACACAGAGTGTAAGCAGGTTTGTTTTATTCTTTAACTTCTCTTAGACTAAAGTTGAAACCATTACATCACCTAATGTGTGCTTTTAGTTTACTGGTAGCATTAAGTGTGTTACTCAGTGAAGATGCTAGTCTCCATGTAACTACTATGACGAGGCACAACAGATGTTTACAACAGCAGCAGCATAGATTCACATTCAGATCACTTCACATAGTCAGACTCACACAACCTACAGTCTTTACACACTACCAACACCGTTGCACGTCAACAGATCAACAAACAATGAGGTTGAGGAAAATAAAGAATTAGAATCAGGTTACGTTTTTAAAAAGCTTATAAATGTCTCTTTTTCTCTCTCAGACTGATGTCATGCACCAGAGTGTGTATGAACTGGTCCACACGGAGGACCAGCAGGAGCTCAGAAGAAACCTGGACTGGGCTTTGAATCCTCCTGATCCAACATCCCCCAAAGGTGATCTCACCCCACACGTGCTGTCATTCCTGTATGACAGCTCAGCACACACACTCCTTTACTACAGAGCCCTTTACCCTCAAAGGCTTTTCCCAGTTTCTCAACCTCGTTTTTCTTTTTTACTCTGTCTTTGCTTGGTAAAGTTTTAACTTACCTTTGCAACTGTGAGAGTTATTTCAACGGCATTGTGTTTGTTACAATGTTGGACCCAAAACTTGCAGATTTCCCCAGATTCTGCAAATCTTTCAATACCCATATGAAAAAGATATATATAAATCTTATAAAGTTTGTATCTGTCTTGTGTGAAACTTGTATGAAAAGCATATAAGTGTGAAAACAGATATAAGATCCCTTGAAAAATTATATAATGAAACTTGTATGTTTTGGATACTTACTAAAACAATGTATGAAAGTAATGCGAAAGTGGCCACTTTCATGAGTAAATCATGTAAGCCTTATATGATTTACTCATGAAAGTGGCCACTTTCATGAGTAATCACATATAAGTTTTTACTATTTCTTTTCCGTATGGGTATTATCTTTGCCATCATCTAACTGAATATTATTTGTGAACTTCTTAAAGACTCAAATATGAAAGTCTTTGTTTTTGACCTTCCACTTCTGTCCACATGAACACAACCATGAACATTTGGATGTCAGTATCAGATGGTTTAAGCTGTAAGAACAGCCTCGGGTCAGATCACATGACCCTGTGATCTTCACTGTGGCTTATGAGGTGAAGTGTGTTTGGGTTTTAAAATGCTTATGTGTTACGTGTTAGCACTGTGTTTAAGACCTGTGGCCCTGACACAACCGACGGACTCCGAGAAACCGTTTGCACTCTCTTCTTTAAATCATTTGCAAATCTCAGGAACACATTTCTGAAAACATCAAATCTTTAAACCAGGACAGTTTGCTACATTATAACAACTCATGTTGAATTTGATGTGTCTCAAAAAGTTGAGGCAGGAAAAAGCAAAGCTGGAGGAACATTTAAATGAACCTGTTGAATGAACAGGTTGTATCTTATGGAGGTAGAGTTTCTCAGAAGATGAGCGGACGTTCTCCAGTATAAAGTTTGAGTATCTCATCATCCCGAGTACCTACTGTCATTTTAAAAATCTCTGTGCCCAAGGGACCCGGTTGAAAATCAATATCTAATGCCCATTCAGACCTTCAAGAATCACTGCATTACAAACACACCAACACATGGAAGTATGGCTCTGCCCACAGTTTTCTTTGTGGTTTTTATAGAGATGGAATTTGACAGTAGCTCATCTGTGGTCTGCTACAACCCGGAGCAACTGCCCCCGGAGAACTCGTCCTTCCTGGAGAGAAGCTTTGTGTGTCGCTTTCGCTGCCTCTTGGACAACTCTTCTGGTTTCCTGGTACGTGACATTTTCTATTTTTACCAGAGCTAACACATCAACACGCTGGACTTGACGTTCCCGTTCTCTGCACGTAGACATCTATCGTAGGAGTGTATCTGTGTATTCTTATAAACCTGGTGGGTTAAAGACATGAACAGGTATTTATGTAGTACTTTTCAGCTCTAACTGAACCCTCAAAGCCCTTTCTACTCACAGTCTGGATCACTAATATTCAAACTGATAGGCGAGCAGTTTCCTGAGCTTCATTTTCCCAGAAAAGAATCCAAACTTTTATCAGAGTCGTCTGCTACCTGTTTCCATGTCCCCATGCCCGCTAACGCCCACCTTCACTGAGGTTTTCCCTCAAAGATCCATCTTTACAGTTACCTGTAGTACTCACAGGTTATAAAAACAGTACATCTACTAATACAAATACAAAGTCACATCCATTACCAGAAGGATAACTGCTTATTTTGCTTACTTCCAGGCTTTGAATATCCAGGGAAGGCTCAAGTTCTTGCATGGGCAGAACCAGTGGCAAGAAAATGGAGGGAAAGCTGCGCCGCTGCTTGCATTATTCGCTATTGCAACTCCTCTTCAGCCTCCATCCATTCTAGAGATCAGAACCAAGAACATGATCTTTAGAACCAAACACAAGCTGGACTTCACCCCCATGGCCTGTGACGCAAAGTAAAAATACATTTCAGTACTTTGTATTCGACTGAGACACCTCACGTCTGTTTGTTTGTTTGTTTGTTTGTTTGTTTGTTTGTTTGTTTGTTTGTTTGTTTGTTTGTTTGTTTGTTTGTTTGTTTGTTTGTTTGTTTGTTAGGGTTAGGAGGTACAGTTCGGTTTGAGATTTGTGTTAGCCACATGCTAAAGTGGAGCATTTTCATTGGATGTTAGATTTCAGGTGCCATCGCTCATTTTCTGTTGAATGATTTTCAAAGTGAGACAAAGAAATCTAGCTGACAAACCGCAGACTAGTTATGCTGAACCTCCTAAGACCTGAACTCTTCCACGGCAGCATTTTTCATTTCTCTTTGATATCTGGGCTGATTGGGACCTGATGAATGTAAAAATAAAGAATTACCAGATTTTTTTTAATCTAATTTTTGTTTCTAAGAAAAATGAGAGCCACGTATGAGGATATTTGTTTCAATAGAACAGTAGCAGTATAATGTCCTCGTGAGTGGCTATCAGGCCCTTGTAGACCACAATTGAGTATTTTGGTCCAAATAACCCAAAATGTGACGTCCACATATGTGGACGCAGGTCGGAGGTTAAGTTAAGTTGTGTTGTACCTGTTTTGATCATATGTATCCTCCTTCATGAGATCCATGGGTGTGTCAGATGGGTGGGAGTTGTTTTATTTTTTAGAAAAATGGAGAAAACTAAAACAACATCACACTGGTAGAAGTTTCACAGGGTGACTATACTAAAATATAATACTATAGTTTTTTGTTTTTGCTTTCTTTACAGTGACATGTGGAATGAACTGTAAACAGCTGCCCGAGGTAACTCTGGTCGTTTTTTGTACAGGGGGAAGATAGTGCTGGGGTACACGGAGGCTGAGCTGCGGGCGAGGGGCTCTGGCTATCAGTTCATCCACGCCGCAGATATGTTGTACTGTGCAGAGAACCATGTCCGAAGTAAGTAACCAAAAACCAGCTGTCAACCAAAACAGTCTAGTTCATTCAAAGATGGGGCTGAACACTTGTGCCCTGTGCAGTGCCTGAAAATCCCTCATTTCCATTCTCTGCGAGGCGTTCTTCTGATTTGTTGCCTCGTGTAAACACAAGTTTTGATCAGCAGGTGGGTGGAGCTTCTGTGGTCATAACCAGAGCTGTGTGACTGCGAGGATAATATCAGGAATTACACATCAGGAATTAAATCCATGTAGACATTGAGGGTTCTCGAGAGGGGCCGTGCTAACACCTGCTGCTCTCTGGCAGCAGCACCATGCTCTCCCTTGTTTTAAATGCACTTTAGAGCAACATGCAGCAACACTACACATGAGCGGGAGGAGGGAGGTATGGGGTCTTCACACACCCCCGTTCTCTGCTAGCCATTGGGGCGGGGGGGCTTTCTCCCTTTCCTATCCCTCACTCATGTCTGTCCCGTCTGTAACATCTGAAAATAAAATATAATAAATAATAAAAACAAAGGTCGATCAAATGGACCAATACGGCAATGCCACGATGATCCATTTGGCAAAGTAAATCCATTGGGTATCCTTGTTGGTCTTCAGACAACAATTCTGACGGCTAAAGAACCAAATGGGACAGGAAAAAAAAAAAGGAATTACACAACAGTAGGAAAGAACAAGTTGTATGAAATTGTGTAAAACAGACTGAAGCCTGAGCTCTCAGCATGTGTCTGTGTGTTACCCTCATGATGTGAAAAGCTGTGGTGTGTTTGTTCTTTGCAGGCATGTTGTTATTACCATGCCTGCACTACTGCTGCGGCTGATTTAGCCCATTTAGCAGGTTACATGAGCTGTTATATGTCTGCTTTAATACTGAAGAGAATTACCAGCTTGACAAACCTGACCGTGACTTCACTCCTTCACCTGCCCAAATTCCATTTTACCACAACCCAGCAGCCTGCCGAGCTCTGTTTCCTGTATGTGGTAAAACAAATTACAAAAGCCTTTAAAACTACAAAAATTATTATTTATTTACTTTCAGACATTTCATAAATTAATTAAAAAGGTCTTAATGTGTGCTACTATTGCAATTACTGCTGTATACGATTACAAAACTGGATAAAGAATAGTTAAAAAAACCCATAACATTCAACACGTACAGATCCAAAGTCTTCCTCCTCCTAGCGTTATTCCCGCTCTGCAGGGTCCGCTTTTCTGCAGTTTTTGTCACTTATACCATACCACATACCATCACAGTCGCGCTCCTTGCATCTTCTCCGTGATCGATGCGATGCCCAGCCGCTTTCGGAAGTCGGTGTTCATGACATGGTCCCATAGTTTCAGGCCCAGGCACCATCGCAGTATCCGCATTTCCATTGTGTGAAGGGCCTGTTCGTGCTTTACGGTGGACGGCCAACACGCTGATCCATAAAGTAGATCTTTGACTTGAGGTGGTCAGGTATTCGTCGGTCGCACAGGACACCAGTGACTTGGCACCACTTCATCCAGGCCGCATTAATCCTGGCTCGTACGTCTGGCAGGATGTTGCCGTCATTGCTGATCATCGATCTGAGGTACCAGAAGTGAGATACTTTTGCCAGGTCTTCCCCATCGATGCTGATGGTGCCGTCGGTTTGGGGGTCGGCTTCTTTTTTTTTTTTTTAAATGACATCAGAAACAGCAGTATGCGACATTACGTGATGGCAGAGCTTCAGTTCATCCTTTGTCATTTTTTTTTTTTTTTTTTTTTTTTTTTTTTTTTAATAAATAGGACAGGGGGAATGAATGAGAGAAAGAGGGGGAGAGAAAGAAAGAAAACCAAAGGGGAGAAGAGACGGTGAGAAGGGGGGGGAAAAGAGAGAAAAAAAAAAAGAACTCCTGGGTCACCTGTATGGAGAAAAAAAAAACAAACAAAAAAAACAAACAGAGGAGACAGCAAACAACAAAGAGCAACATAATAATAGAGAAAACAAAGCACCATCACAATAAACTAGCTAGTCATAGATATCAATATTTACTAAATAATAAACGATATTGTGCAGCACGCAAGATAGACAGCGCACAGTGTGCTTTGAGGCAGCAGCCAAGAAAGCTTTAGTCCGCGTCTGTGAATACCCATGTGTGCATACCTGTGTGGATCAGCATGCTTGCATTCCAAAGGTTTCTCCATGTAATGATCTGCTAGGGAGTGTGGGGGGGCCACAGCCCCGTCCTCCAGGGTGTGAAGCGGGTATGGAGGAGATCAAAACTCCAGACATCCAGAGGCCCCCAGAATACAAGAGACCATGGAAGACCAACAGAGGGGCAGCCGCGCCACTGTCCCAGTAAGAGCTGAGGAGAGTCCCAGATGAGGGCTCACTCAGCAGCCGCGGAGCAGAAGCCAGGGGGAGTTGCAGTGACGCGCCCGTGAGCTCCGCCGGCCCCCAGCTGTGCCTGAGTGACCGAGCCCCAGGCCGAGAGGCCGGGGGCACCCCACCTCCAAAGGGGCCCCAAAGGGGGTCGGCTTCTAAGTACTTAGTCTTCTTGGTGTTCAACCTCAGCCCGTACTCACTCTGGCGTGTCTTCCATTGCTGCGTTTGGCGTTGCAGCTCCATTCGGGATTCATCTGCGAGGAAGACATCAATGGCATAGAGGAGTGTCCAAGGGCAGGGTGCCTGGAGGTCAGCGGTCACAGTGTCCATGCAGAGGATGAAGAGAAGCGGGGACAACGCGGAGCCTTGGTGCACGCCCACGGTGATGCTGAAAGGTGGCGATGTTCCCACTGGGCTTCTGACTGTGCTGGTCACGTTTCTGTACACGAGCTTGATCAAATCGACGTAGGCCTCAGGGACCCCGTGTGATCACAGAGAGTGCCAGATCAGGTCATGAGGGACTCTGTCAAAAGCCTTCTCCAGGTTGAGGAAGGCCATATGGATGGTCTTGGTCTTCTCCCGGTGCTTCTCCTGCTGCTCCTGCCGCATCCTTTGACGAAGCCACACTGGTTGGGCGTTACTGTGACAATTTCTCGCAGCCGGGCATCGATGATCCACTTGAATACAGATCCAAAGTCTGACTTCCTAAAATGATTCTAGGATCAGGTCAGCAGCACACCACAGTGGGCTGAGCAGGCGATCCATATACTGCATGTTTTCCCCTCTACCCCTCCTCCGCTGTCTGCTCCACTGCACTGTCATAAAATAATAAATGCTAAAAATAAATAAATAACTTAATTTTTAACTAAATTCTAAAATATTATCAGATGTCACTAAATGAATAATGTACTAAACTGTGAAATATAGAAACCCTACCAGTAACTTGCAAAGCCAAGCTGCACACGTGTTGTGTAGCTTTGTTCTCTCTAGAGGGAAATCACAAAAGCCAGCAGCTAAAAAAGCTCTCAGCAGTTGTGACACACACAACAATTCAAATTAAACCTCTCATTTTTAAGTCTACCTGGAGTCTAGAGAAGCAGCTCAAGGACAACATGAATCGTTTTTGTTAGCAGCCTGGTCCCTGCCAGTTACTTTGGAAGCACTGAGTAATAAACGTGAAGTGGGAGTTGAACTAGACCAATTATGAAAATGTTCTGCACTAGAAGGACAACGACTTTTAATATAGTTTGCAATATTTATGAATTAAAGTAAAAGACTGAATGACTTATTATATTAAATTTAACGTGCTGGTGAAAAGCAATCCCAGAATTCATTACGGCAGCCCGATGCTGGCAGGGAATGATCTCCTTAGCAGAAAAGCTAATCTCACAGATCTCAGGCAAGGTTGGGGTGGAGCAAATTTTGAGAGATCCAATTAGTAACAGAAGCTAGACAGTCATTAATGTTGGTAGGAGTATTGAGTTTGGAGTCTTCCCAGAGAGGTGGCGTCTGATACCAACCTGACATATAGACACAGACATACAAGCACACACAGATACAAACATCCGTTCCCACCCTCACGCTCTCATATGCACTTACTCCACACTCAACCAACGTGGAGACTAGGGATGGGTATCGTTTAGGTTTTATCCGATACCAGTGCCAAATCGGTACTTTTGAAACGGTGCCGGTGCTCAAACGGTGCTCAAACCGGTGCTTAAAGAATGGAGAACACAAAATTGGTCCAAAAACCTCTCGTTCACCTGTTTTTTGTAAAAAGATGCAGCTATGGGGCATATATGGCATCACTCTTGGCTGGAAGCAGTGCTTAAACAATGGAAAAAACACAAACTTTGTCCAAAAACCTCTCATGTTTAACTGTTTTCCACTTTTTCTTTGGTCATTTTAGCCTTTTTGGCCAGGGTGAAGGGAGTATCTGCCATCAAACAAGAAGACAGCAGCATGTAGCTATGATGATGTTTGCTAGTTCACCTTACGTGCATTAATGTAATAACGTGGTTAGCCTACTCAACGTAAATTACACACGAACAACATTAAGCTACTCACGCAGAGAAGAACGGCTGCTGCTGCATCATCATCCTCATCATTTCTGCTACACTGGCAGGGCTGGGGGCCAGGACTCTCCTCTTCGGGTTCTTGGGGGATGTTGCTAACTCCGGATCCGATAACTGGCAACCCACGCACAGTAGATGTGCTCGGTGTGAGGTCTCGCAGCAAGCTATCAAATACGGCGCATTTCTGGGCTTTTAAAAAAAACGCTATGCGTCGCCAGGTGTTTCATCGGATTCGAGGTGTATCACGGTATCAGCTTAAAGCACTTGTTGCTGCTGAGTTTGCATCTTTTGCTGTGAAGTACAGCCAGACTTTTGACCGCTTCGCCTTGGGCATTTTTAATCTGTAGCTCTGCTCTAAAAGAACGTACGTACCTGGGCCCGCCTACTATCCTCGGAAACGTAAAATGATTGGCTAGAAGTGTATCACAGCTCAGGAAAAAAAAAGCACTGAAATAAAGCACCGAAATGTGCGCTGCTTTTCGGTCTGGTTACTACCGTTTATGTCAGAACACCGGTACCCATCCCTAGTGGAGACAGACATAAAGAGACGCTGTACACACGATCACACTCCCCAAGCGTACTCTACGAACCGGGTCTAGGTACCCTTGCCCCTGGAGGGGGGAACTGCACCCAGACCCAGGTGGTGTTACCCTTTTCCCTGCGGTGGGGAGAGGCAGACCGCCCCGACTCCGCAGCAGCAGGGAGGCCCCACACTCCAGACCGCAGTCGGACGGCCAACTCCTCCTCCTAGCCCCCCTGCTCCAGCAGGCTGCAGAGAACGGGGGTGAGAGAAGACTCCAAACCTCCCTCCGCCCGTTCATTGTAGTGTTGATGCATGTGTGTTCTAAGGTGCGTTTAAGAGTCCAGGATTTTAGACTTGATTGAAACACAGCTCTCGACTCAGCAGGCTGTGAAAAACACTAAACCAAAGCAGGTGGCTCAACATTCACACCCAAAAAGGTTTTGCTACTGAACAACCTGAGTATATGTAGGAAATCCTGTGCTGAGGACGTTTGGTCTGGTCAAAGAGTTCAGACAGCTTTTGTAAGTAATCCTGTGGGATTAGTAAACAGATTGAACAAAGCTGCAGAGCTGCCTGAAGAGAGGATCAGGCAAAGCATCAGAGATGAGAGCAGCACCACCACGTGCACTTCAGTGGACAGATGGGCACGTGGTCAGAAGTGACGAAGCCTGACCATGATTAACGGTCTTTGACCATAACCCACTAGTAAAGGTGAAATGAGTCAGTCCACTGCCACCCTGTCCAGCCTGGCAGGACACAGATGCTGTGGATAATTTGTGACAACTTTCGATGGAAACTCATTTCAAAGTGTTATGCAGATTTAGACTGTCATAGTGGACAGAGGTTATCTCTGAGTAACAGTTGTTTGTGTTCAATGTTTAAAGTGATGAAGACTGGAGAGAGTGGTCTGACTGTGTTCAGACTCCTGACTAAGGAAAACCAGTGGAAGTGGGTCCAGGCCAATGCCCGGCTGGTGTATAAGAATGGGAAACCAGATTACATCATCGCCACCCAGAGGCCTCTTTTGTAAGTACCTGTCTGTGTACAAATCTCATTTGGTCATTTATCTCGAGTAATACACTGAATCAAACCATTAAGATATCCATCCTCCTTCCCTTCAATGCCATACGTTTGTATTTCTTAGTTGTTTAAAAGAACTGCACAGAGAAGTCCTGACAATGATGTCTTCTGTGTTTATAGGGATGAAGAAGGAGGAGAACATTTGCGTAAGCGCTCTATGCATCTACCCTTTACGTATGCTACAGGAGAAGCCCTGCTCTATCAGTCCAATCATCCCATCGCAGGCTTTAGAGATGGCAGCTGTGTAAAAAATTTTAGCAAGTCAAAGAAGAATCGGACTGATAAGCTGCTGACGGATGGCCTGGACCCGGGCTCCCTTCTTGGGGCACTCATGAGTCAGGATGAGTCAGTGTATGTTTGCCAGCCAGCTGTGGAGCCCAAGCTGTCATTTCACAGCAGCTTCTTTGCAGAGCACGTTAGTTTCTCTGAAAGTGAACCCTCCAACCTGCACAGAAGCTGGAATGAACCTGCTAATAGTGTCGTAGGTCCAGGCATCACAGAACCAGGTACCAGCTTTGACCCACTGCTGGCTACTTTGGACTCGCTCTCTTTGGAGGGCCAAGGGATGGATGCAGAAGAGAGGAGTTACTCAAACAGCGAGCTGTTTGGAGCTCTGGAAGGGCTGGGCCTGAGTGCTGAGGACCTGGAGTTGCTGCTGCTAGATGAGCGTATGATCAGAGTTGAGATGGACCCTGAACACGTGCCCACTTTGGATGATCTGCTGACAAATGATGAGATTCTCTCTTACATCTATGACTCGATAGAAGGAAGGACTGATTCCACTGTACATGGAGGACAGGTACCTCCTAGCACTACCGCAGCAACCTCCACACCAGTGTCATTATCAGAAAATAATCTTGATACAAGTGTGCAAATGCAGTTTTGTCCCTCCAAGCCTCCAATAATGGAGCACACTCCCATTGTCCAGCTATCCCAGCAGATGCAACAGCATCTCAACATGCGAACCACTAAAGTACCACCTAACTGGGGCCAGCAGAGTGACCATTTCCCCCACAGGATAGTAAATGGAGAGCTGCTGGGGCAAAATCAGTCTATTGCCAATGGACAATGGACAGCCCAAGACATTCTAGTCCCAGCAGAGATCGAGTTGGAGCAACTGACCACACAGCAGACTACTTTCAATGACAAGGCCTCAGACTTGAATAGCAAGCTTCACCAACACTACCTTCAGCAGGAGCAGCAACCAAGGACCCAGAAGCAGCTCTCACTACAGTGCCATGCCAAACAGACGGCAGCAAACCTTGACGGACGATGTGGTCCGTCGAGCCCAGAGCATTCAGCAGAAAAAATGCCATGGCAGAACTACAGCTTCAGCGAAAGCCTGGGCAGCAGTTTCTGCATTGACAACAGCCAAAACGCTCTTACAAACACCTCACTGGAGTCTTGCAGGGAGCCCACTATGGACAGTGTGGATTACACAGTCAGTGGAGGTGGTTTGCTTGAGAGAAGTGCAGAGCAGCGGGGCGCTGAGAGCACAGTTGCATCTTTTCGTGGAATGAACCACAAAAGCCACCCAGAGCAGATCCCAGGCCCCTTGTTCGAGGTCATCTCCAGTCTGTCGCAGTGCCCTCCCTGCACTAGCCCCCTGGAGCAGATTCTAAGAGTGGGTAAGCCCTGCTGCCAGCTCGACCACTTTGGCTTGGTGACCTCTGAGATCCTTGACGACCCCAATCACAGCAAGGTGAGGTTGCTGAACATTGTCATACTTTGAAATCATTACTAGCTGCACAGCTTGGAGGTTCCTTCCTGAGCCGGGCATACAGACTGTGTACCCAGGTTTTAACTTTTTAGTAGCTTTTACATTTAAATCTGTTATTAATTGGTAGAACCTGGGACCATTTCGTGGCCTTTCCGTTTTTTAATTCCACGCCATTTCCACTGTGTTTAATGGAGTATAGCCAAATTTTCAAACATGTATTTTTTTCCCATTTTATTTTAAAATTTCAGTCTGAGTTTTTTAAATGAGCTTAAATGGCTGAATAAAAGGCATACATCCACTATCGAACCTCGTGGCCGATTTGTGCCCCATTGAAACCCATTATAAACGCTATTTTTCACTGTACAATTATTACCATTAACGTCGTGGCGATGGCTTAACTTTCACTTTCATTCTGGACTCAGGGCCTTAGAATTGTAATTTTTTTATTTGGCCACCGGGTGGCGCCCTTGTTCCACATGTGACGCCTGCTGGAACATACACACCTTCTCCAGCGGCCTGCTCGAGACAGATACCCGGAAAAGGCAGACTAATTTCCCGCGTGCCGCAGCAGCTTGGCCCGCTGCTTGTTCCGGACCATTTTCTGCCCTTAGGATCGTTTGAGGGTGCATTAATTTTTTTTAATCAACAGGAAATGACGTATTTGTTTTCACGTGGTAGCGGAAGTGTGTGCTGCAGACACGGGAACCGAACCATATGCTCCGGCGCTGCGCGAAACACACCCGCGGCAGAGGCACTCCTCCCCGGGGGAGCAGGAGCAGCAGCGCCGCCTGGGGACATTTTCGGCTTCTGGAAAAAAATTAAAAACGGATCGAAATTAATGTTCGTGCCAATCTTTTGTCCATCTAAAGGCCTAATTATAATAACAATAAAATATTACTTCAAATGTTTTTTTTGGAAAATATTTTATGTTTTATGTTTTATGTTTTTGGGGCAAAAAAAGCAGTGCGCTCATGTGACGAAACCGGGATATAAAGGGTTAAAATCCGCGAAATGTAATTAAAACTTGACATGAATATTTCAAGGAGAAGTAGGTCTAAAAGATTGGCTAATTTAAAGTGGAATAAAATATTAATATATAAATTTTTTATAGCACTTTTTGGGCGTGGTCGATAGTGTGCATTTTATGAAATGCGCTCCTGGAAAAAAAATAAAAGGCGATCGAAATGACTCTTGGTGCCAATCTTTAGTCCATCTAAAGGCCTAATTATAATAACAATAAAATATTACTTCAAATGTTTTTTTTGGAAAATATTTTATGTTTTATGTTTTATGTTTTTGGGGCAAAAAAAGCAGTGCACTCATGTGACGAAACCGGGATATAAAGGGTTAAAATCGGCGAAATGTAATTAAAACTTGACATGAATATTTCAAGGAGAAGTAGGTCTAAAAGATTGGCTAATTTAAAGTGGAATAAAATATTAATATATAAATTTTTTATAGCACTTTTTGGGCGTGGTCGATAGTGTGCATTTTATGAAATGCGCTCCTGGAAAAAAAATAAAAGGCGATCGAAATGACTGTTGGTGCCAATCTTTAGTCCATCTAAAGGCCTAATTATAATAACAAACAAATATTACTTCAAATGTTTTTTTTGGAAAATATTTAGTTTTTTTGTTTTTTGGGGCTAAAAAAACAGGGCGCTCATGTAATAAAACTGGGATTTAAAGGGTTAAAACAATGAAAATATAATTAAAACTTGACATGGATATTTTAAGCAGAAGTAGTTTTAAAAGATTGACTAATTTAAAGTAGAAAAAAATATTGATATATAACATTTTAGAGCACTTTTTTTGGCGGGACCATTTTTGGTCCCGAGGGTCACGAAAGGATGGATTTTTAAAAATGTGCTCCTGCACAAAAAATAATAATGGATCAAAATGAATGTTGGTGCCAATCTTTGGCCTATCCAAAGGCCTAATTATAATAACAATCAAATATTACTTCAAATGTATTTTATGGAAAATATTAATTTTTTAATTTTTTTTTTCTGTTAAAAACAGGGCGCTCATGTACCTAAACTGGGATTTAAAGGGTTAAAACAATGAAAATATAATTAAAAGTTGATATGGATATTTTAAGCAGAAGTAGTTTTAAAAGACTGACTAATTTAAAGTAGAAAAAAATATTGATATATAACATTTTTAGAGCACTTTTGGGGCGGGACCATTTTTGGTCCCGAGGTTCACGAAAGGATGGGATTTTGAGGTTCTACCAAGGTTAAGGAAATCATCTTTTATCTGTCTGTATTCTATGTATTTAGACATGAAGGTGCATCAGTTACTCAGTAATTTGATTAAAAGAGGAGGAACGGTGGTTGATGGGTCTGTCTCAAGTGAGACAGTTCTACTACAACGGCAAAAGCAAGACGCAAGTCCTCACAGCTCTTTGTGTTGCTCGTGCACGAGGGAGAGAACTGTGACGAGCGTCGTTCCTGACAGGCGCTCTCAGCCAGCTCCCCCGCAGCACTGCTCTTTATTGAGGTTACGTGAATATGCATAAGTTCATTAACATATGACGTCTTACACAAGCATACATGTGAACAAAGAGTACCTTGTCTGTGTGTACGTGTAGCCGTGTGTGTGTGTGTGTGTGTGTGTGTGTGTGTGTGTGTGTGTGTGTGTGTGTGTGTGTGTGTGTGTGTGTGTGGGGTCAAAATGTGACCCTGTGAAGACTCCTCAGACCTGCTGTGCCAGGAGTCCAGCGGTCCACCTAAACAAAAGGCACTTAAGATAAGATAAGATAAGATAAGATAGAACTTTATTAATCCCTCGGGTGGGTTCCTCTGGGAAATTCGACTTCCAAAAAAGCACAGCACCGACAGAAGTTACAGAGTTGTACACACACACATATATATAAATACAGAGACAATATAAATAAAATATACAAAGGGGATAAATAGAATAAATAGGAATAAAAATAAAAATACAAGTGAATTGCACATTTCAAGTATTGAGTCTATTGCACCGTTGACTATTTACAAAAGTATTGCACAAAAGGTATTGCACAGTGAGGTGAAGAGGCACTACAGCTCAGTTGTTCCCCCCTCCTTTGTCCTCCTGTTTCCCCTCCCTCTCCCCTCCAGAGAGGAGTTAAACAGTCTGATGGCGTGTGGGACAAAGGAGTTTTTAAGTCTGTTAGTTCTTGTCTTGGGGAGAAGCAACCTGTCACTGAACAGACTCTTCTGATTGTTTATGGCCGTGTGCAGAGGATGCCTGGCATTGTCCATAATGTCCATCAGTTTCTTTAATGTCCTTTTCTCTGCCACTGTCACCAGAGTGTCCAGCTTCATGCCGACCACAGAGCTAGCCCTCCTGATCAGTTTCTCCAGCCTGGATGATCCCTCTTTGCTGTGCTGCTCCCCCAGCACACCACAGCATAGAAAAGTACTCCAGCAACCACTGACTGGTAAAACATCCTCAGGAGCTTCCTGCAGATGTTAAAAGACCTCAGCCTCCTGAGGAAGTACAGTCGGCTTTGGGCTTTTTTATACAGGTGCTCTGTGTTGCATGACCAGTCCAGTTTATTGTCCACCCACAGCCCGAGGTACTTGTACTTGTTGACCACCTCCACCTCCTCCCCCTCTATCTGAACCGGCAGTGGACCTGCTCTAGACCTCCCGAAGTCCACAACCAGTTCCTTAGTCTTTGAGGTGTTGAGTTGCAGGTGGTTTGTGTGACTCCATGCGACAAAGTTCCTCACCAGACTTCTGTACTCCTCTTCCTGATCATCCCAGATACACCCCATGATGGCTGTGTCGTCTGCAAACTTCTGAATATGGCATAATTCAGAGTTGTAGCAGAAGTCAGAGGTGTACAGGGTGAAGAGAAGAGGGGACAGCACAGTTCCCTGTGGTGCTCCTGTGCTGCTGACCACTGTGTCAGACGTAAAGAGATAAGAGTAGGTGTCCTCCTGTAGTATAAATCAGTAAGAGCAGGTACGACCTCTCTCACGACTTTAAGATGTGTGTTTATGCCAGAGTGCTCTGGGAGGCTCACAGTCTTTGCAGACTGCTAAGGATCAGACCTCCTATCATTATGCAATCGATTATAAAACTCTATATATGAGTAAATATTTCTAAGCATAAATGACAATCAACAATATAAACCTAACAGTGGTTAGCACTGTTGTCGCACAGCAAGAAGGTCCTGAGTACAATTCCACCATCAGGCCGGCATCCTTCTGTGTGGAGTTTGCATGTTCTCCCCGTGTTTGCATGGGTTTTCCACGGGTACCCCGACTTCCTCCCACTGTCCAAAGACAAGCAGTTTGTGGGGATAGGTTAATTGATCAATCTAAGTTGCCCATAGGTGTGAATGCAGGAGTGAACGTGAGCGTGAGTGGCTGTCTGTCTCTGTGTGTTGGCCCTGCGACAGACTGGCGACCTGTCCAGGGTGTACCCCGCCTCTCGCCCTATGACAGCTGGGATAGGCTCTAGCGCCCCCCGCGACTGTGAAAAGGATAAGTGGAAGCTGATGGATGGAATTTCATATTATAGTAAAAAATGTCACTCAGAATTCAGGAAGTAGTTGAGACAGCCTCGGGATGGTAGGGAAGAATGAGAGAGAGGGGTGGCTGAAGCAAACGTCACTGCACACGTGGGTGAAAAACACTGAGGTGGTGTTGGGTAGCTATGGTGCAAACGTGAACAAGCAATGTGAAAGGATAGGTGCCAGTGTTTTTGTCTACAGCATACAAATGGCTGAGTGGAAAAAAGGGAACGAGTATTTTAAGCAACTGGTGAATGAAGAAAATGACAAGCAGACTTATTGTCATGCATAAGTGTGCAAGGAATGAAATGTCATTGCAGTTACTCAATGTAAGATGAAAAAATATTTAAAATAAATCAAATATGTTAAAATATGTATAGCAGCAAAATATATTATCACGTGCAATGGTAAAAGTGAGCTGTGGAAAGCTGTGGACACGTACACAAACATGGTATTTTCATGTTGAGCAGTCTGATGACCTGGTGAAAAAGCTGCAGAGCCTCTATCCACAGGCCAGCAAGGAGAACAGTCCATCGTGAGGGTGTGACGAGTCACACATGATAGTTTTGGCTTGAGACAAGTAGCCCTGACTGTCATAGTGTGTGTGATGAGGACTCAGAGGCAGGAGGAGGTTTATCTAAAGGCAAGCGCTTTACTGAGCGGATACGTACCAGCATAAAGCAAAATACAAAACGAAACCAAAAACAAATGCAAACTTTCAACTCACGAGGAGTGAGAAACAGGACGTGGACTAACACTCTAACAAAGGACAAGAGGACAATATACAGTCTACACAGGACGGCGATTAGGAGAAGCTAGGGAAAAGGTAGGTTTACAAGATGGTAGTAAGACCTGCTATGATCTATGTTTGGAAACAGCGGCATTGACAAGAAGACGAGGAAGAAAAGGGGAAAACTACTGAGGGTTTGTGTAAGTTCTCAGTCATGCAGGTCGTGGTAGTCTGGAATTTTAACAAACTAAGGAAACTGGACTTCTTTAGGTTTGTGAAGACATTTCAGGTCTCATCCAAGAAGAAGCTTCTTGGATGAGACCTTATAAAAACAGCTGGTGGAGAGTCCCAGTTATTTATCTGAGGTATTTACTGAGGTTGTGAAGGTGCTTCTGAGGGTTGTTGATCCACTGTTGATCAGGTGTGTCATCACATGAGCCAAGGTGTGGAAAAAGACAGGAAAAAAGGCAGAAGAACTTTGGATGGAGTAGTTCATCCCAAGCACAAAACTCAAACACAGCCTAAGCAGCATAGTGTATGCTGTGCAGTGCTGTGAGCAGTGCTTGGACCTCTGCACAGGAGAAACCAAACAGCTGCTCCACAAAAACTTGGCACATTATAGAAGAGCCACCTCAACAGGATAGATGTACACGTCTGTACAGATGCCATTAAAGAACAATGGTCCCTCTTTCAAGGATGCCAGGGTCCACAATATGGACTGAGGACACAGATGGTTTAGAGGGGAGTAGAGTAAATGGTAAATGTACTGACTCTTATGTAGAGGGACTCCATCTCCATTCACTGTGAGCAACCAGGCACAACGCCCCCTATCAAATACTCTAAAGATCACTTCCAGCTGGGACTCTCCACCATTTGTTTTTATATCTGAAGAAGTCCATCGGATGAGAGCTGAAATGTCTTCACAAACAAAATAAGTCCAGTTGCCTTCTTTTTCAAGCTCTCAAGAAAACCACAGAGTAGAAACGTGAATGTAGTGTGACAGACGAGACGGTAGGAACGGACTGCAATGGAGTCATGCTCCGCTGTGGCTACCCCTGAAGGGGGAAGCCTGAAGCCCCTCCCTGAGCCTGGTTCTGTTGTTTTCCCTTCCCACTGTTGCCAAAGTGCTTGCTCAATAAAATTGAATTGAATTAAAGAAGAAGGTTGTAGGGACTTTACCCTATAACTGATATTTTTCTGATATTCAGAACATGCTCCATAATATTGGACCATCTTCCTCAATAAGGTTTTTGCCTTATTTATTTGTTTGTGTTTCTGCTTTTAAGATTATTTTAAGATTATGAATCATAATCTTTGTTTTATACAAACACCCACTATGAGCCAAATGGCAATCCTGTTTAATGTTAATGATATTTTATGTCCTTTGCAGATGGAAAATGTCTGCGTGCTAAACAGTACTTACCCAGGAGGTTGTGCCCTGCCTAACAGGAATGGATCTGTGCCTCCTACTATCCAGGTACCCAGCCCTGAGACGTTGCCTACACTTCCAGACCCACCAGCCACCGGCTTCTACCTCTGACCATCTGACCAGGGACAGTCATGTAGCAGGACACTGTGAATGGCCAGAAACATCCAGTGACTGGACCAGCCTTATACATCTACACACTACAACAAACAAAGCTGGAGAAACGTAGGCCGACATCTGTGTTGTCTGTTTTTGTCTTTTCATTTTGACTTTGTAATGTTGTGTCAGGGGAGGGGATCACCGAGTTATATTTTAAGTCATATTATCATATGAGTCCTTTGTTTACACTAATGCAGTTAAGAGCGCTTAGCTTGTTTTAAGTAAATATGAATCATTGGAGGCTGGGTTTTAGAAATCTGCATTCAGATACACTGTAAAACCAACGTGTTCTCGTCCCAGGACATCAGATTCTGCCGTGCTGTCTTAGTATTGGTACTTTAATGCACCAGCATGGCTTCATTAGACACTGAGAACCAAGAAATCTGTTTTCAAGAGGAATTTACAAGTTAGCCAGCCAGTCTGTGGTTTATGTCCTCTTCAGGAGTCTGTGGTTTGCACTTTCATTACACTCAGTGATTCTTTGCCTATTCGTTTCATACAGATTATTCAGACTGAATCTACAGTTATATGGACCAAGAATTTGGCCACATCTCCTAATCTTAGAATTCAGGTGTTTTCAGCCCCATTTCCAGGGGTGTATAAAATAAAGCACCTAGCCATGCAGTCTGTCTTTACAACCATTTATGAAAGAATGGGTCATTATAAGGAGACACTGATTTTTTGCATGGCACTGTAATAGGATGCTACTACTGCAGCAAGTCGGTTAGTGCAATTTCTTCCCTCCTTCCTACATATATTTTATAATCAATTTTAAGGAGTGTTATTATTATTATTAAGTGGAAGCTTTTAGCAGCCGGAGTAGGTCAGCCACTAATGTGCCGTTACAGTGCTAAGGCATACAGTGTGTAAAAGTCACTGATTTGCTTACTCAGTAACTCCGGCATTAATGTAAGCACAAAAACTGTGGCATGTGTTTCCATGGCTCCTGTAGGTTTACTGTGTAGGTGCTCCAGTACTAGGGTATCCATGTAGAGTCTGTTATGTAAAAAAGGTCTGATCCATCCATCTATCCATCCATTTTCTGCCCATCTCTGCCCAGACCACCCTCCTCCAGCACCTCAATTCAATTTTATTCATACATCCTCAAATCACAACAAGATTCAAGTCAGTGCACTTTATACTAATCCCCAACAATCATATGACCCCCTACAAGCAAGCGCTTTGGCAACAGTGGGAAGGAAAAACTCCCTTTTAACAGGAAGAAACCTCCGGCAGAATCAGGCTCAGGGAGGGGCGGGGCCATCTGCTGTGGTCGGTTAGGGTGAGACACCAAGGTGTTTCCAAGAAATGTAATTTCTCCAGAGCATCGTGGATCTTCCCAGGGCCTCCTTCCAATGGGGCATGCACTGAACATCTTGAGCATCCTGGTCAGATGCCTTAAGAGGGCAGTGGCTCTATTCCTGCTTTTTCCTGAATGGCAGAGTTCCTCACTCTATCTCCAAGGCTGAGCCTAGGCTCCCTTCAGAGAAAGCTCATTTCTATGTTGTATCTGTGACCTCATTCTTACGGACATGAGGTCACAGAGCTTGTGACTTAGGTGAACGTAAGGGCGTAGCTACAATTCAACAGCTTTGCTTTTACACTCAGCTTTCCCCTTACCATGACAGACCAGTACAGCATCTGCATCACTGTAGATGCTTCTCGAACCTGTCGATCCAATCTCTTGGTCCACTCCCCCCTAAATCATGAACAAGACCCCAAGATCTGTAACTGCTCTACCAAGGGTAGTAACTCGTTCCCATCCCAGAGAGCCCTTTTCAGTCTGAGGACCATGGTCTTGAATTTTGAAACACCATTTCTTATCCCAGTGTGAGTTGGAGAATCTCAAGATCCTGTGACCACCACACCAGACCTCTTGGCTGCTCCTAGAAATTTTGTCCATGGAAATTGTGGACGAAATCGTGACAAACGACAGCAGTCCCTTTGTTCAACAGTCACAAAGAACGAGTCTGACTTATAGCCAACAATGTGAACTGGGCTCTGGTAATGGTTGTACTGGTTAGGCCACAGCAATGGGCCTGATACCATATACTCCCAAAGCATCTCCAACAGAACACACGGTTGAATGCCTTCTTCAAGTTCCCAGAACTCATGTAGACTGTTTGGGAACTCCCATGCATCCTCAAACATCCTTGAGAAAATAAAGAGCTGATCCATGATCAGGATGAAAACCACCTCATGAATCTAAGGTTCCACTAACAGGCAGACGAAGTACCCAGGCTGAGGCTGAGAAGCATGAGCATCCTAAAGTTGGACCACACTTTGTGGACCCAGTCCTTGAAGAGGGGAACCACCACCACCCCAGTCTCCCAGTCCAGAGGCACTGTCTCTGACTGCAACACAATGTTGCAGAGGTGTGTCAGCTATGACAGCACCACAGCAGAGCCTGAGCCTTGACAAACTACCTCAGTGACCTTACTCCCAGTCCTCTTATACTACAAGAAGCCATGTCAGTGGGATTGAGGAGATTCTTTGATGTGTTAGTTCAACTGTCCTCTGTTGAGGTCAGCATCCCCACTATAGTCCCATCCCCATTATATACAGTGTGGACGGAAACTGCTTTCCCCTGACAGTTTGCCAGGCCAACCGAAAGGCTTCTTCCATGGCCTCTCTTCTCCCATACTGAGTTTTTGCCTTGGCTACTGTCAGAGCTGCACTCTGGTTAGCCTGCTGGTACAGCTGTTCCATGTACTCAAAACCAGTTTCAGTAACCAGGGATCAGACCCCCACATCCTTCCTCTTCTGTCTAACCTATGATTGCTGTGTTGTAGAATGCACAATCAGACAGGTTTTACATCATCTGTTTGAATGTAGGAAAAGCTAGAGGAGCTCTGGAAACCTTTATATCTCTGATAAATGCAGTTCTTTTCTGGTGATATGTTTATTGTTTCGTGTGATCTTTCCTAATATGACTGGTTTGCTTTGCTTTGTATCTGAATGCACCATACAAACACGTGATTACAGGTGTTGGTACAGTTAAGTTTTGCTCATGCTACAGGAATGTAATTGTTAAGTGTTTATTGATTTCTTTGTTGAATGATTTTCAACAATGAGATTAATCCATATACATTTGAAAAAAAGTATAGAACATGAGAATTATTTCTAGAACTATCCTGCACTTTATTTCTTAAACCCACCTGATGCACACTGGTAGTGAAGGACACTGGGGGGTGAAAACCCTGATTTATGGGGTTCTTCCCATTTCTGACACGGTCTTATTTTGCGATACACTTCAAATGATGAGTCCTCACAAGCACAAACATGTCATGTTAGTGTAATCATTTTTATTTTTCTCCACTTGAATTGTTTGTCTCTTGTTGATTATTTTGACATTGAATTGAACCTCTCAAAGATTCGTTTTTTTATATGTGGTCACTGTTACAAGTTTACCTGACTCATTTGGAAGAAACCCCTTGTGTATTTCTCTATATATCAATGTCCTATGGGAAGTTCCTGATTGTTTGGACGTCCATATGTAAGATATTGTCTCTACCTAGGCTGCACTTACCCCTTCCTCCCTGCTCTCACCTGCTCCATAACATCTACTATACTATACTATATACAAATGGAAAACTCACGATTTTAAGGGCAGAGCCTGATATCTTCATCTTGATATCATCTTGTTGTCAAACCAACCTAAAATGTGAAATATAGTCATTTAATGACACACGGGTGACAAATTAAAGGAAAAATTGACACCTGTAATGTGGGGATTATCGGGCATAAGGGAAGCCTCACATGTACAACCTGTTGCTCTTAAACCCTTTTTCAATCCTAAGTGAATCAGACACTGCTGTCATTGGATAGTCCAGACAGACGGCTTCACTGTGCATGAAATCAGACAGAATTTACACATGGATGAATATAAATGGATTAGTGTGTTTCAGAAATTTGCCATCCTGCTAATAGTAGTCTATATGTGAAGTGTACATGTGTGGTGTGGTTGTTACGGTTATATTCAAGTCAATTCATGAACAATTACATTGAAATGTGCATTTGCTATAATTAGCACCAAATTGTGAACAAATTTCAGTAAGAGATCTTCTGTAAACAGAGCCACGTCATAATCTGCTCACAGACTTTGTTGTTGCGTTAGACTGTTTGGACTGTGGAAGTTATATCAGTATTCAACCATGCTTTTGGGGTATTTACATATAACATAGTGAAGACACAAGGAGTCAGCTGGGGCCCCGGAGAAAACAGCAAACATAAAATAAGAGTGAATAAAGCTAAACTACTGGCAAAAAGATTATGGATACAAATGCTCTTTTATTCACCGGGTAGGCAAAAACTGTAACTCATCAGTAAAGCTGCTTTTGTGTATGTGTGTATGTGACAATCTCTACATGCAACAATAGAAATACGTGGTCTGTAGTAGAAATAGAAAATAAAAAAACATCAGAGAAATAGGATGGACTGCTTCCATCAAGCCATAGTCCACCAGATGAATACAAAGTAGCTCTGAGTGATTCAATTCAATTTTATTTATATAGCGCCAAATCACAAC
Source organism: Maylandia zebra (assembly GCF_041146795.1). Classification (NCBI taxonomy): domain Eukaryota; kingdom Metazoa; phylum Chordata; class Actinopteri; order Cichliformes; family Cichlidae; genus Maylandia; species Maylandia zebra. The sequence continues at coordinate 1,781,591 of NC_135182.1, forward strand.
AAAAGTCGCCTCAAGATACAGATAAATACAGAGAAAAACCCAACAATCATATGACCCCCTATGAGCAAGCACTTTGGCGACAGTGGGAAGGAAAAACTCCCTTTTAACAGGAAGAAACCTCCGGCAGAACCAGGCTCAGGGAGGGGCGGCCATCTGCTGCGACCGGTTGGGGTGAGAGAAGGAAGACAGGATAAAGACATGCTGTGGAAGAGAGACAGAGGTTAATAACAGATATGATTCAATGCAGAGAGGTCTGTTAATACATAGTGAGTGAGAAAGGTGACTGGAAAGGAAAAACTCAATGCATCATGGGAATCCCCGGCAGCCTACGTCTATTGCAGCATAACTAAGGGAGGATTCAAACTGAAGGCTCTCCCTCCCATTCTACTTTTAAATACTCTAGGAACAACAAGTAGGCCTGCAGTGTGAGAGCGAAGTGCTCTAATAGGGTGATATGGTACTACAAGGTCATTGAGATAAGATGGGGCCTGATTATTTAAGACCTTGTATTAGGGGTGCAACGATACACAAAATTCATGGTTCGGTTCGGTTCAATACTTTGGTGTCACGGTTCGATATTTTTTCGATACAAAAAAAAAATGTTCATGCCTTTTTAATTTGTCATTTATTAAATTTTCACGGCACATTCTGCACCACATCTCTGTGCGTTCATCATTTGTTTGAAGCCAGCTCACCTCCTGCAAACACTTTTCCGAGAATACGCGCTTCTTTTGTGGTTTGGAGGAACATCACAGTAATTGCTTAAAGGAGCTTCTTCGACATCTTTAAGAGTTCTAAACAAATGTCTGTCCTCCTCCTGAAAATCTTATGTACACAAACACGCGTTGCAACTTCTTATCTTGTGCGCGTTTTTTGTTTTGACAGCGAATGCGCACCTGCGGACCACTTATGTGCAGCCCTGGTTATTTAGCTTGTCATGTTGCAGCCACAGAAACTCTTTTGTCCATGAAACCATAAAGCTGCACTTTCTTTTTGCCTTATAGTCTGATTTGTCACAACTTTTCCGTTTTGTGGTAAGCTTTTCTTTGGCTGTCACTTCTTCACCCTGACCTGTCTTATTTGGCTCAGCAGAACTAAAATATATATCTGTCTGTGAAGGTTCTCAGTCATCCAGGTCATCGTAGTCAAATATAAATCCTGCTGCTTTTACACAGGCACTCACATAAGCTCAGTGATTCTCTGCGCGATCAACCTCTCACATGTTTAAGCTTGCTGCGGGAGATTTCACTTGTCATGTTTGCATAGTAAGCTAACGATTGATAAGACGATGTCAGAGGAATTGGTGCACAAATTATCATCACTCACAGATCAGTGCTGTCGCTCTCTATACACAGTTCGCACGATTGCAAAGTGAAAGCAAAAAAACAAGCGCAAATTCAAATGCGACTTCAATATGTCACATATTGACAGTGGCTCACAGATGCCAATGACATAATTACCCAGCTACATTTCCGAAAGAATGCAAAAGCATTGACATATATTTTTCCTTCCTACAATAGCCCGACGGGCAGGGCAGAGATAGATTTTGGTAGCCCGACTGGAAAAATCGCTAGCCCCGGGACGTCGGGCTAGCGATATTGCGAGCCCTGTATCTGATTGAGGAATCCCTCATCTTTGGAAAAGAGAGTTTATTACAGAGAAATGGCTCTTTCCAAAATAAAAGCTATACTATCCGCTTCTTCTGGGTTATATTCTCAGCAGCATATTAAACATATCAGGTCCCCATAAGGAGAATAATGTGCTAACGGCTGTCTAAATGACTCGGGTAAAGTTTGTAGCATGCGTGCTTGTTGTTTTTGTCTGCTTCCACTTGTCTTTGCACTAGGATGCTGTCGGAGTAAATGTGCAGTCATATTCGTTGTGTTCCCACTAGTGCTGTCAGCGTTAATCTGAAATGACGTTAACGCCACAACACGGCAAATCTCCGTTAACGAGCTACCGCGGATCGCCCCGTGCGTGGGGCTGGACGGCAACACGTTAACGAGCTAACTGCGCTAACACACTAGCTCCCACCAATGTAATTGAGTATTGCGTGGCACATCCAACATACTGTTTTACTTCAGTCCATGACGCGCTTACCTTCAGGGTCATTCGTCACATGAAAACCAAGATAGTTCCAAACGCCAGATCTGAATGAGGGTGGGGGAGGTTCAATTTGCCATGTTGCAACGAGAGCTTAACTTCTGTCTGCTAGCTTGCCCTGCGCTCAGTGAATCTGCGCTCGACTACTCCGCCTAGGCTGCACTGTCGAGCGCAGATCCACTGAGCGCTCAACACAGACAGCATCGTCAGAAGGAAAGTTGATAAAATAAATTTAAAAATTTTGTGTTGTTCGATACATATGCGTACCGAACCGAAAGCACTCGATGCGAGTATCGTTGCACCCCTACCTTGTATGTGAGGAGCAGGATTTTGAATTCTGGATTTAATAGGAAGCCAATGAAGGGAAGCCACTTTTGAAGTGATCACTTTTATGTTTTATATCCTAATGAATGTGCTCTCGTCCTGCATGGCAGCGCCCTAATTCATTGAATGGCTCAATCATTATTTAAAGCCTACTGTGTTTTAATGAAGGTGGTATTCTTCCAGCAATTTTTAGAATTCATCCCTTCAAGTAGCACCAGATAGGCCAAAACGGCATATATAGATTTTCCTTTAATTTGTCACTTATTGATATTTTCCCCACAGTGTTTACCTTTGAAATGGTAGAAAATGATGAAACATGAGGTCTGTCATTTCAGGTCTACACAGTTAAAAAAAAGAAAGAAAACCAAATAAAGTTAAAGATAGATCTTTAGTGGGCAGACACACTTCTGAATGTTTCGTGTACAGCATAAAATTACTCAGAAATGAAGATGAGTCAGATTATTTCATCAAGAGAAGATGCTGAAAAGAGATTTCCATTGTTCAAATAATGTTATTATTGATAGAGCTGCTGTTATTTTGACATGTTTGCGATGTGAAACACGTGGACGTTACATGTGACTCATTTCTTTATCTTTCTTTTTCCCACAGCAAAAGTGTCTGCTCTATTTAATATGATTGATGTGACTTAGTGTGAAAAGATGTGTATTTAAAGTCAAACAAACAGGTATGTACATAGTTTTATGTCAAGTCACTTGTTTCACTATTTTTGAGACACCCAACAACCCCTTTGCTGGTTTTTGTGTTATTTTCTATTGTAAATAGTACTTTCATCACAATGCACTCTGTGACATCCTGAAAATGGTGCCATATTACTGAACTTTTATTCTGTCTTTACCTAACCACGGTAATGTTACCAAGACATGACGTGCTGTAGATTATTTGGCCTGTGCCCTTTGTTTCAGAAGCATTTTTTCCTTTAAAATAAGGTTTTCTGCAAACACACAAACATCTTACAGACATGGAACTATGACCACTCATACATTTCTGTCTTTCAGCCCTCTAGTTTTGTATTCACATGAACAGTAGGGATGTCTAACGTCTGTCAATGAATTCTTATTGTGGACCCCTGACATTTAAAGGTGCTATACGTAGCATTTGAACAATAAATAAACCTGTACCACATTTAATTTGTGAAGCCTGTGTAATTACAGAGAACAAAGTAGCCAGGATTTGACCAAGGTGCTCCACAAGTGGCAATGTCACGGTTCGGCATGGCAAACCGTGGGAGGCGTGGGGAAGGAGGACCCAGGCGCGGCGCTCTATGTACAAACAGTGCGTTTATTTACAGTGTATGGTACAAAACAACAATAAATCCCCGTGCTTTCCCTGACTCCCGTGTCGTGTCTTTCCGTGAATAGTCCGTGTCTCAGTGCTCTCCGCTCTCGTGTCTCAGCACTCCTCGTGCTGGCTGCTGTCTGGCGCTCCACACTTCTCCTGGGGACACAATAGACACAGCCGTCAGGACACATATAACCGCGGGCATACACACACTAACTCAGTTCAACTGGATGACTAACGTGGAGTTTCATGGAATGATCCCGCGTCGGTGGGAGCTCCAAGACTCTCTTAAGTAGCTCCCCCGACGAGGCCTGATCAGCAGCAGGTGTGTGGCTTCGGGTGTGGTCAGTCCGCCAGCAGGGCCACACCCACCAGGCCTGAAGGCGCCCGCAGAAACACATACACACACACAAGCAGGGATAACGAGGGACAGCAATACAAAATATATATTATAATATTAGTCCATAACTGCTCAGGGATCCTGGGTCGCTCAGACCCAGGACCCTGACAGGCAACCTCTTTGTAAGAAAAATAAAGCCATGGCTCAAAGGCCCAAATCTGTAGTTCTCCAAGTGCAATGAAATGAAATCTGGTCTTTAAGTCTGACGTCATTAGCCGTGTCCGGTCCCAAACTCCACTGCAGGTCCATAAGTCACTCGGTCATTGCAGCATCAATGAGAGTTACAAACTGTCTAAATTCTTTCTACCACGTTGCTGCTCTACCAGGTGTAACAATTAAGTTTAAAATCCAGGCATCCATGAAAACCGAATTTATGAAATTTAACGGAGTTAGATGTTAGCAGGAAGTTAGCTCGCTAGCTTCTATCTAAATATAACACAGTGCTCAGTGTGCTTTTCATGGGAAATCAATGTCCTGACTGAGAGATTTCCGAAACAAATTAAGATGTAGAGCTGAAAAACTGGAAACTAAACAGCAGTGACGTTTGTAGGGTTACTGAAGTTGGGCTAGCTGCTATATAATGATGTGCCAAGTGATCGCTAGCTACACAGCTATGTTAGCATAACATAAACAGTGAAGCTGGAGGATGAACGCTAACTTTTTTTCCACTTGATAAAAGTTAATGTGAGGGTTCCTGATGGTTAGAGACAAATGCAATCGCATGGCAGGATGCTGTAAACGGACCAAACTTCAGTCAGGAGAACAACTGAGATAATCCATCCACAATACGAGGTTAGTCATTAATATACTGCTGCATGGGCTGGGCTGTAGTTACACCAGAAGGGTTTAAAAACGAAGCTTTGAAATGAACAGCGGTAATAAAAACTCAGAGGCCGACTGATCACTGACTGTTTTTAGGGGCTTGTGGAGATTCAGTAGAAAAAGATACAAAGTATTAAAACATGTTAAATACACAAAAGTCTTATTAAAGCAAAGCCGTTCCTTCCTTTAAAGGACCTTGAAAAGCTTATCCACTTATCACATCCAGATTGGACTACTGTAACTGCCTCTACTCGGGCCTCCAACACTCTTCTCTTTGCCGGCTTCAGCTAATTCAAAATGCAGCTGCGCATCTTTTAACAGGTACGAGAATCTATGAACACATAACTCCAACTTTAGCCAATCTACATTGGCTCCCTGTTAAATATTGCATAGATTTTAAAATTCTTTTGTTCACTTTTAAAATTCTGAATAATTTAGCGCCCAGCTATCTCTCTGAACTACTCCACTTATACAATCCCAACAGAGCACTTAGATCGTCCAATCACAGGCTCCTTGCACAACCCTGGTCTCGAATGAAGTCGAGCGGTGACCGGGCCTTTGCAACCGTGGCACCCAGACTCTGGAATAACCTCCCTGTTCATGTTCGTACTGCCGAGTCGATCCAGTCTTTTAAATCACGTCTTACAACTTATCTTTTTACTTTGGTTTTTGATTCTAACTAGTTGGCTGTTCTAGCTTGTTGTGTTGTTACCTATTGTTTGTCCTGTTTTATTGTTTGTTTTAATTGTCTCGTGTTTTTACTGACTGTGAAGCACTATGGTCAACACTGTTGTTTTAATATGTGCTATATAAATACATTTTGATTTGATTTTTTTGATTTATTAAACATTAAACGCAGAGTAGTTCGGGCCTGGAAGCAGGATTCGTCACATCATCACTTCAAGACCGGATTGAAATGAAAGAACACCAGGGTGGTGTGTGCTTACAGGACATAATGTTCAGTGTGAGACGGCAGCATCGTGCCGGTCCCTCTGCGGCCCTCCTCTCAGTGCTCAGTGTGCTTTTCAATTCAATTCAATTTCTGTTAGGTTAGCTGGATTACACAGATGGATTACGTGGCAGAAACACACACGGACGCAGAATAGTTGGTGATGCAAGTTTTATATATACACAAGCAAGGGGGAATATTTACAAGGGAAAGGGGCTATATACAGTGATAAATAAAAATGTGCCAGCAGGAAAACACCGAGGCGATGAGATGGAGCCGAAGCATACAGGTAGGTAGCAGACGCACCGGAGCTACCTGACAACAGGGAACAAAACAGGGTTTATGGCATACCGTTGATAGCCGAACGTTAAACACAAGTGGACGGAGAGAGTTGGAGAGCTTACTTGACCACCCAAACCACAGCCGCTGCGGTGATCGCCGCCTGATGGTACGTAGCACTCCGTCGCGGATCCAGAATAGCCAACACAAAATCCTAGGTAGGCGGGCAGGCGATGGAACAGGCTAAGACAAAGAAAAGTAGGCGAAACGTGGATCCTTTAAAACATACAGCTCCACAGCGTAAAATCAACAGATGCAGCCTGTGCTAACTCGTTACCACTTGTGACAGCGATAATACTCCGACACCAGACGTCCGTGACTCTGCTTCCTAAAAGCGCTCACTGATGACGTCCGATGTGTCGCAGGTGTGTTGGAATGCCATCAAGCCCCGCCTCGCCTACCTATAACCAAAAGGAAAACAAAACCCAAACAACAACAGTACACCTACCCACCACCTCCTAACAAATTTCAATTTTTATTTATATAGCGCCAAATCACAACAAAAGTCGCCTCAAGGCGCTTCATAGATACAGAGAAAAACCCAACAATCATATGACCCCCTATGAGCAAGCACTTTGGCGACAGTGGGAAGGAAAAACTCCCTTTTAACAGGAAGAAACCTCCGGCAGAACCAGGCTCAGGGAGGGGCGGGGCCATCTGCTGTGATTGGTTGGGGTGAGAGAAGGAAGACAGGATAAAGACATGCTGTGGAAGAGAGACAGAGGTTAATAACAGATATGATTCAATGCAGAGAGGTCTGTTAATACATAGTGAGTGAGAAAGGTGACTGGAAAGGAAAAACTCAGTGCATCATGGGAATCCCCCGGCAGCCTACGTCTATTGCAGCATAACTAAGGGAGGATTCAGGGTCACCTGGTCCAGCCCTAACTATATGCTTTAGCAAAAAGGAAAGTTTGAAGCCTAATCTTAAAAGTAGAGATAGTGTCTGTCTCCTGAATCCAAACTGGAAGCTGGTTCCACAGAAGAGGGGCCTGAAAACTGAAGGCTCTGCCTCCCATTCTACTTTTAAATACTCTAGGAACAACAAGTAGGCCTGCAGAGCAAGAGCGAAGTGCTCTAATAGGGTGATATGGTACTACAAGGTCATTAAGATCAGATGGGGCCTGATTATTTAAGACCTTGTATGTGAGGAGCAGGATTTTCATGGCAAATCGAACACAAGACTAAATGGTACCATTATATGTATGTTTTCATTCTGAATGTGGAAATGTTGGTCTTTTTGATTTTTTTCTACTATAAATACATTTTATTTCTCTACAGGTAACACTGGCCATCCTAATTTCGCATACTTAAAAGAAGTGCATTTAAAAAAATAATCAGAGCATAGGAACATTGTATGAACATCTTATTTAAAAAACCATCTTACTTACGCCTCAAACAAACAACGTCATTGAAAAGTTTATGAAATTATTATGAATGACAGCTAATCGAGTTTGGAGCTGGAACTTAACCGCTGTATTTGCAAACATATTTCTCTATTTTTAAAATGAAATTATATACTTTATTAATCTCCTGTAGGGAAATTCCTCTCTGCATGTAACCCATTCACTCAGTGAGGCAGTGGACAGCCGCCAGTCCAGCGCCCGGGGAGCAGTGCATATGCACAGTACCTTGCTCAGGGGTACATCAGAGTGGCCGTTTGAACCTCCACTCTTCCAATCATGGGGCGAATGCTCTACCTACTGAGCCATCTCCTCCCCCGATTTAGTTAAGTAATTGTTGGGCCTTAAAGACATTAGACCCCACTGTCAGTGCGCCCCAGGGCAGCTGTGGCTACAATGTAGCTTGCCATCACCAGTGTGTGAATGGGTGAATGACTGAATGTAGTGTGAAGCGCTTTGGGGTCCTTAGGGACTAGAAAAGCGCTATACAAATGCAGGCCATTTACCACTGACTCAGAGACCAATCACTGTGAACAAAGCAAGACCACACAGCGCTCTTTGTCGTTTACTTGCTGCAAGGGGAGTCCGGTCAGGGTCTTAGAGTTGTAAGCTCTTCACCTGATCTCAGCCAACTCCGAGTTCCAGCCTCCCCTCACAGTCCTTTTATTGACAACCATAGTTACACAAACATCTCATTAATCATGTGACAGCTAAGGCACTCAGTGATTAGCTGTGATTATGTTTGAGCTTTTCATAACAGCAGCTCCTTCAACTCCAAAGCTAACAGCATAGCATGTCGTCAGAGATGACTCATCGAGGCTTTGTAATATCAACACCTAGATGTAGATGATCAGGCTGCTAAGTTAAGCAGACACTCTTCTTTCCAAGTGTCTGTGAAGGTTCTCAGTCATCCAGGTCATCGTAGTCAAAGGAGCTTGCAAAGAAAAGCGTCTGGACTTCTTTAAGTTGCTTGAAGACGTTTCACCTCTCATCCGAGAAGCTTCTTCAGTTCTAAGGTCAAATGGTGGAGAGTCCCAGATATAAACCTAGTGGGAGTGACCCCCCACAGAGGGACAAAAGGACCCCCTGATGATCCTCTAATCGCCTGAGCCAAGGTGTGAAACTGGGTGTGGATCCCAATCAGCCAGAGTTTTGGGTGAGTTCATTGTGAAACCTGGCCCCACCTTATCATGCGAATTCCTGAGGTCAGATGGCCCAGGATGTGAGTGGGCGTTAAGGCGTCTGGGGAGGGATCTCAAAACTGGATTATAGATGGCAGAGAGTTGGTGTCGTAAACCCCGCCTCTGTTCAAAGATGGTCGCTCACAGTGGACATAGATGGCTTCTTTCACTCCTCTTTCAAACCATCTGTCCTCTCTGTCCAAAATGTGAACATTGGCATCCTCGAAAGAGTGACCTTTGACCTTTAGATGCAGATGGACTGCTGAGTCTTGTCCTGTGGAGGTGGCTCTTCTGTGTTGTGCCATGCGCTTGTGAAGTGGCTGTTTGGTCTCTCCAATGTAGAGGTCTGAGCATTCCTCGCTGCACTGTACAGCAAACACCACATTGTTAAGTTTGTGTTTTGGTGTTTTGTCTTTCGGGTGAACCAGTTTTTGTCTGAGCATGTTGCTGGGTCTGAAATACACTGGGATGTCATGCTTGGAGAAAACCCTCCTGAGTTTCTCTGATACGCCGGCTACATAGGGGATGACAATGTTGTTGCGTCTGTCCTTCTTATCCTCCCTCGCTGGTGTCTGGTCTTCTTTTCTGTGCCTCTTTGCTGACTTTAAGAACGCCCATTTAGGATAGCCGCACGTTATGAGTGCTTCCTTTACATGTGTGTGTTCCTTCTTTTTCCCTTCAGGCTTAGAGGGAACATGTTCTGCCCGGTGGTGTAGGGTCCTGATTACTCCAAGGTTGTGTTCCAGAGGGTGATGGGAGTCAAAGAGGAGGTACTGGTCCGTGTGTGTGGGCTTCCGGTAAACTTTGATGTTGAGGTTGCCGTTCTCTTCAATGTGCACAGCGCAGTCCAGGAAAGGCAAACAGTTGTCCTTTGTGTCTTCCCTGGTGAACTTGATGTTTTTATCCACAGCGTTAATGTGCGCAGTGAAGGATTCCACTTCTTGTGTCTTGATTTTGACCCAGGTGTCGTCCACATATCTGTACCAGTGGCTGGGTACTCTTACTTTGAAAGAGACAAGAGCCTTCCTTTCCACTTCCTCCATGTAAAGGTTGGCTACAATAGGGCTTTGGAGCGTGATGTCACGGGGGTGGGCGTGGAAAGGATTTTGGCCCGATCCGCCATTTTGGGGGTCTAAGTAAGGAGCGAAAGCATAGCCATGGTTCGTACTTGCTGTGCGGTCGGCTGCAATGTTCGATCTTACGACCGGCACGGGAATAAGTTTGGATTGTCTTTTTATGCTTTCCCAACCTGGAAGCAACATGAAGGAGCTCATGTATCGGATATTACCAAACGAAGGCGTCTAGCCTGGATAGCAGCCGTGAGACGAGCTGATATCAAGTTCTGTTACGTCTCCAGATATCAGTTGGTGTGCTCAAGACATTTTCATTCCGGTAAGTTCTAAATATGTTCACATCACACTTTATAGCTGAATAATATCATCGTTGGTGGTCTCAGAAGTTATAGAAATTGCGATCAAACATAGAATGGAGTGACTTGATTGGTTGATGTAAAGACAATAAATGAAATGAGACAGGAAGGACACAAATTGGCGTTAATAATTTACCCGATTATCAATGTGTTAACTTGCATGTACTTTACAATTATGGGCATATAATATGATAACGATATTTTAGCAGTTAAATGATAAATGTGTAACATTAATTATGGTGGGGGGTGGAAAATGGCTATTTCACTCGGTGCACTCCAGCTGACTTATTTTGACGACGTACTCAGAGTTTGGCGGCTTGAAAATAGCCAAATCTTGCACCCAGCCATTTGTAAATTGGATGTGCGCCTCCAAGTGACTTGTAATTACGAAACTGGTTCGCTGTGTAAGCGCTTACTCCACAAACAAGATACGTGAAGATATCGGGGTAGGACAGTGGCGGGAGGTCGTCTGGGTCTTTATTCCACCGCCGTATTTCAAATGGGTCCAGATTTGCGATGCACTCTATTTTTTTTCAAGTACCGCTGCTTCGCCTCTGGACGCAATCGGTCTCTATACCGTCCGTTTTCTTTTGAGCTGCTTTTAAGCATGTTTCTTGTCGTCGTCGTTCCAACACAGTGTGTTTGTTTTGATTCGTAGACCCCGAAAATGGAGCTGCGCTCCCACAATGCATTGCGGCGTGACGTCAACTCCAAAGCCCTATAGGTGACACGGGGGAGCCCATGGCACAGCCATGCTTTTGTCTGTAAAAGCCTTCATTGTATTTGAAATATGTAGTGGTGAGGCAGAGGTCTAACAGTGTGCAGATCTGATCGGGTGTGAAGTTGGTCCTGTCCTCCAAGGAGCTGTCTTCTTGTAGTCGTTTTCTGACAGTCTCCACGGCCTCCGTGGTGGGTATGCAAGTGAAGAGAGAGACTACATCAAAGGACACCATGGTTTCATCTGGATCCAGGATAAGTTTCTGGACCTTGTCGGTGAAGTCGGTGGAGTTCTTGATGTGGTGTGGGGTGTTCCCCACGAGAGGAGCAAGGATGGTAGCAAGGTGTTTAGCAATGTTATAAGTGGCTGAGTTTATGCTGCTGACTATGGGTCTGAGTGGGACAGCTTCCTTGTGGATTTTAGGAAGTCCATAGATGCAGGGTATGGCATCCGCTGGGTAAAGGCGGTGATATGTAAGGCGGTCAATAATTTTGTCCTTTTCAAAGTCTTGAAGGCAAGCTATAACTTTCTTTTTGTAGCTCCTTGTGGGGTCTCGCTTTAAGGCTTCGTAGGTATTGTTGTCACTGAGGAGAGTAGTGATCTTTCCAAACCCCTTAGACTACGATGGCCTGGAGGACTGAGAACCTTTTGTGAAGGTCACTTGAAATCTAATAATTCATTTTTCATGGATTGAAGGAATCTGAGGCCATGGTCATCAGCCGGAAAAGGGTGGAGTGCCCACTCCGGGTCGGTGACGAGTTTCTGCCCCAAGTGGAGGAGTTCAAGTATCTCGGGTCTTGTTCATGAGTGACGGGAGAAGGGAGCGGGAGATCGACAGACGGATTGGTGCTGTGGCCGCAGTGATGCGGACGCTGTACCTGTCTGTTGTGGTGAAGAGAGAGACGAGTGTACAAGCAAAGCTCTCAATTTACCCATCTACCCTCACCTATGGTCACGAGCTGTGGGTAGTGACCGAAAGAACGAAAGGCTGGCCTCTCCCTTAGTATCTCTAAGGGAGAGGCCAGCCACCCTTCGGAGGAAGCTCATTTCCGCCGCTTGTATCCGCGATCTCGTTCTTTCGGTCACTACCCACAGCTCGTGACCATAGGTGAGGGTAGATGGGTAAATTGAGAGCTTTGCTTGTACACTCGTCTCTCTCTTCACCACAACAGACAGGTACAGCGTCTGCATCACTGCGGCCACAGCACCAATCCGTCTGTCGATCTCCCGCTCCCTTCTCCCGTCACTCATGAACAAGACCCGAGATACTTGAACTCCTCCACTTGGGGCAGAAACTCGTCACCGACCCGGAGTGGGCACTCCACCCTTTTCCGGCTGATGACCATGGCCTCAGATTCCTTCAATCCATGAAAAATGAATTATTAGATTTCAAGTGACCTTCACAAAAGGTTCTCAGTCCTCCAGGCCATCGTAGTCTAAGGGGTTTGGAAAGATCACTACTCTCCTCAGTGACAACAATACAATAGGGTGAGAAGTTCGGCCATCCGGGAGGGGCTCAGAGTAGAGCCGCTGCTGCTCCACATCGAAAGGAGCCAGCTGAGGTGGTTCGGGCATCTGACAAGGATGCCCCCTGGGCGCCTCCTGGGTGAGGTGTTCCAGGCATGTCCCACCGGGAGGAGGCCCCGGGGAAGACCCAGGACACGCTGGAGAGATTATATCTCTCGGCTGGCCTGGGAATGCCTTGGTGTTCCCCCGGATAAGCTGGAGGAGGTGGCTGGGGAGAGGGAGGTCTGGGCTTCTCTGCTTGGACTGCTGCCCCCGCGACCCGGCCCCGGATAATGCAGAAGAAGCTGGATGGATGGATGGATGGATGGATGGATGGATGGATGGATGGATGGATGGATTTAAGAATACATTTTTGTCCCCACCACTGCCACAAAAATAAACCAGGAAAATCAGTAAAGACAAGAATATGTACACCTTTTGTAGATCTTCCATGAATTCACACGTATGAGTATCTGAAATCATTTACACACTGAAATGCCTCTATACACATTTTTCAATATACAAATGCAGAATCAGTTCAAAGTTGGAAAACACCATTTTAACCATTATTACTGCTACAGTGGAGATCCAAACTGATGACATCAGAATTATGAAATAACATGGAGCAAACAAGGAAAAAGCTCATTGTGCATGTTATGTTCTTCACTGTGATCTTAGTGCTCTGACAGCGTTGGACAATCTCTGGTGGAGGGTTAGTCGATTGTCCTTTATGTGGAGATACGTGTCATTTCTTGGATGAATGATGCAGTAGATACAACTCTAGTTCAAATAAAGTTAGTCTGCTGTGTAAAATGGAAATAACAGAATGTGATGGTCTGCAGATCTCATAAACTCGTGTTTTATACACAATAGAACACAGAAAGCATACAAAATGTTTAAACCTTTAATAAACACAAGGTCATTTTGAATTTGATGGAAACAGAATGTCTCAAAAAATGTCCTTTGCTGCTTAGCATCTCTCCTCTTAACTACAGTTCGTACAGGTTTGCGAGCTGAGGAGACCAGTTGTTGGATTCATTTTGAGACTGGAATGTTGTTTATTCTTAAAAAAAAAAAAAATGTTCTTCCATTGCCCATTGACTCCCATGCTCCCTGCTCCCAAGGAAGGACCAGTGCCACAGCAGGATTTGCAGTTTCAACAGCAAAATAGTTTAATTTGCTGTTGAAACTAGAAACTAGAAAACATCAGGGTGAGCACAGCCAATTCTACATCAGAAATAACTAACTTAGCTACCACAAAGAAGCCAGAGAAGTAGCCACACATACTCAGAAACCCACGGAGTTGTTGATATTTCCTCGGCACAGGACAATCCAAAATGTCCTGAACAACTCCAACATCATTGTGAAGTTTGCGGACGACACTACAGTGGTGGGTCTTATCACCAATGGTGATGAGACAGCTTACAGGGAGGAGGTCAGCGCCCTGACCCACTGGTGTCAAGACAACCATCTCACCCTCAACGTCGCAAAGACAAAGGAGTTGATAGTGGACTTCCGGAGGTGCAGAGAAGTACACACCCCCATCACCATCAACGGCGCTGTTGTGGAGAGAGTGAGCAGCTTCCGGTTCCTTGGTGTACACCTGGCTGAGGATCTTACGTGGTCAGTACCAGAGGTGGGACCAAGTCATTGTTTTGCAAGTCTCAAGTAAGTCTCAAGTCTTTATCCTCAAGTCTCAAGTCAAGTCTCAAGTAATGTCAGGCAAGTCAGAGTCGAGTCTCAAGTCACTGGTGTAAAAGTCCGAGTAAAGTCACAAGTCTGAAACTTTGAATTTCAAGTCCTTTCGAGTCATTCAAAAAAACGAAAAAAAGCATGTTGCAGTTATGCTAAATGTAAATATTAGACCATGTAATTTTAAAATCTGTGTTTTTCTCAACACATGACAAAATAGTGAACTTAGAAAATATACACAAATTGTGAAATTGCACCTCTATAAAATGCAGCTCAATTAAACCTAGCTCCAAGAATAATTTTCACCGACAGTTCTGAGATAAGCTGCATGTTATTCTTGGATGCGGTTGTAGGACCAGCTTTGAAATCGCATGACAAAAATATCATACACATTAAAAAAAACTGTATCACCAACGTAGCCTGGACAACATTTGCTAGTTAGATGAAGTCAGCTATCTCATTGTAGCATATTTATATGCATATTTATAATCATACGGTTCTTGGAGTGAGTGCATACACTCATGAAGTTTAGTAACTTCCGGTCACTGCAACAAGCCCAGGTACAGTTTACCGACGGATGGGTGCAGGACCTTGAAATGCACCGTGTAGAACGAAAGACCATCGTACGTATCATAAGTTTACCAGTCTCACAAATCGTCTTCATAAATACACATTCCTTAACCGTTTATTAATAGGACCTTTGAGCTCAACGGTAATTAATTAGTAGTGGAAATAATTTCTGGTACCCATCACAGAAATGTAGCAGTGACAATAATACTGTATGCTGTAATCGTACTGGGCAATTAGTGATACAAAAAACCTGTTTTATCCTGTGAATAAAAGTATATGTTTTTGTCAATGTACCATAATAACAGAAGCGAAACGCAATATTGTGTCAGGACAATTCACTATTTATGCACAATAAATAAAGGAGCATAGCGCGACAATTTCTGTTCAGCGCCAGACTTGCTTGTAACCTATATCACTAATTATGTTATGAAAATGACGTATTAACTACTAAAAAACACTGACCTTTGTGTAAATGCTTGGAGCAGACTAACCTGTGAGCTGGAGTGTTCTGGGACGTTATATTTGGTCTTTGAATGGCTGCAATCCAGTCGCCTCTTTGTCACTTCGGAAACATGGCTGAACAATTTCTCTTCAACGACTTAATCCGATAACAACCGATCTCTTTACCCGTCGGCTTCCCGTGGCTGTCATGCGACCGGCTATTGCAGTTAATAACACAACAGCTTCTTGACATTTTTGTGTTTCTTTTTATCGCTGTATAACTGATTTCAATTGAAAGCCTGCGTGCGCTAGTACCTCTTGCCACGAGTTCCCAGAATCCTTTGCGGTTCTACCCGTGAATGACGTCACATTTTCAATCTCTATATAATATGCATGTTAAATTTTATATTTGGGGTAAAATATCAAGTCTTTTCAAGTAAACCGGTTCAAGTCCAATTCAAGTCCCAAGTCTTAGAACATTTTTTCAAGTCAAGTCTAAAGTCATAAAATTAATGACTCGAGTCCAAGTCATGTGACTCGAGTCCACACCTCTGGTCAGTACACACAAACAAAACAGTGAAGAAGGCGCAGCAGCGCCTCTTCTTTCTCAGGAGACTGAAAAGATTCGGCATGAGCCCCCGCATCCTCAGGACCTTCTATCACTGTGCCATTGAGAGCATCCTCACTGGATGCATCACCACCTGGTATGGCAACAGCACCGCCTACAACTGCAAAGCTCTCCAGCGAGTAGTGCGGTGCTCTGAACGGATAATTGGAGGTGAGCTTCCCTCCCTCCAAGACATCTACAGGAAGCGCTGCCTGAGGAAAGCGGGGAGGATCATCAAGGACTCCAGTCACCCCAGCCATAAACTGTTCAGACTACTTTCTGCAGCATCCGGTCCCGTACCAGCAGACTGAGAGACAGCTTTTTCCACCAGGCCATCAGACTGCTGAACACGTCATAGACACCTCAGCTTCACTACTGGAACTTTAACATTATGCACTCCATACTGTACAGTAATGCCACTGTTTTGCACATGTCTCAACTCTGTATATTTTTATATATTTTATTGTTTACTCTATTTAATTTGTAAAATATGTAGACACACACACACACACACACACACACACACACACACGCAGAAAAACATATTTAGTATACACATCCAGAAATGCATATACTATTATATATTGTACATATATTTATTAGTTTCAGATGTAGCCATTCTTATATTTTGCTTGTTTACATTATTGTATTTTGCACAACTCTGTTGCTTGTGAAGCTCGCACACAAGAATTTCACTCACATGTGCTGTACCAATGTACCTGCACATGTGATGTGACAATAAAAGTGATTTGATTTGATTTGATTTGATTTTGAACCGTGGCCAACAAAGGGACCACAGAATGGCCAGTGCCACAGCAGGATTTGCAGTTTCAAAAGCTGAATAGTTTATTTTCATTTTGGGTAGAAAACATCTGAGTGGGCGCAGCCAAAACAGCTCTATTCTCCTAATTTAAGTCCCAATTTAAAGCTGTCCCATTCAGTCTCCAACCAATGGTCAGCTTCCATCTGCAAAAAACGGCAGGAGAAATGAAGACCATCCCCTCAGGCTGTGGAGGAACTAATACAACACACAACATTATGACCTGGGTCATATCTGTTAGTGTTAGCAACAAACACATAGCAACCTCTTACCTGAGGACTTGCCTTGTGTGTCACACTTGTGTACTTTCTCTCCTCTCATGAGACCTCCAGATCACTTAGCATTAAATTGTAGTTTTAAAAGGAAAACAGGAAGCTGCAAACGCAAAGTGTCCAAAGACTGTTTCTAATACCCAGAATGCGTTAACATCTGTAACATCTGTCTTAATCAGAAAACAGTAATGCCCCCATCCAAAATTCAGATCAACATATCTAATGTGGGATGTTGTCATATACCATAGTGCTGCTACATCAGTGCTTCCAGCGACTGCACCTCTGACAGCTTTGTGGAAATCAGTGCAAATGACTAATCGCTCTATCCCCGAGGTCGCCAACAACCCAGATCTTATCATCATTAACAACCATTAACCAAGCTTCCACATTTATTTCAACATGATGTTTTTGATACTTTTCGACATTAAATCCAAGAGTTTCACATGGAAAATTCTCAAATCCTGGAATACTTGTAATTAAAGTCATTATTACTGTTCTAACTGAAGATAACTCCTATTAAATGACATTTTTCTGTCACAGTCTGTGGGTCTGATGCCACTGTGGAGCCAGCTGATCAGGGTCTGAGGTGTTGGAAGTCACCCATTCATTTCTTTTATTTTCAGATTGTTAATGAGTACATGGATGTGTGTGTATGCACAGGCACACATATGTATAAATGTAGATATATACATCAAGATAATGTTTGTTACTAGAGATTTTCCATTATTCTTTTTTATGCCTTTTGACTTCATCCCATTACCCAGCTGTCTGTCCTGTCTTCTTCTTTGTTTGTCTTTATCTTATAACATGTTTCCTTTGTCTAAATAAATACAATAAATGACAGTGCA
This sequence comes from Maylandia zebra, assembly GCF_041146795.1. NCBI lineage: Eukaryota > Metazoa > Chordata > Actinopteri > Cichliformes > Cichlidae > Maylandia > Maylandia zebra. The sequence goes on from NC_135182.1 coordinate 1,799,314, forward strand.
TTTTTTCACATTATAACATAATTTACAACACTCCTTTATGTTCAAAGAGTAGTTTGAGCTAATGATGCAACGAATCTGCAAAATCTGAAAAACTCAAATATAATATAATAAAGACTGAAATTTGCATAATATAGCGCATTAAACCTTTATTTGAATAAAGTACTCAAGTAAATGGATTCATTACATTCTGCCTGGTGTTGGCAAAGCATTGTGGCACCATTTCAAAGGTTACTTGGAAATCAGACTTATGTCAGTTGTTTGTGGTCTCCTTCCTGAAAACACTCCACAGATTCTCTTAAGGTGGACGGTCAGAACATTGACTGCAGCCAGGTGCTGCAAGTCCTACTGGGAAAGGAAATCATCTCCAAAAGCTTGTCAGCAGATGGAAGCATGAAGTTCTCTAAAATATCCTGGACACACACACACACACACACACACACACACACACACACACACACACACACACCAGCATATGTCATGTCACCCTAAATCATCACAGGGTCTTGAAACGACACCGTGGACTTCAAACTCCTGCAGTTATCTACCTCTCTGCTCACTCACACTCACCCACAGGCTTTCACATGTTCATACAGACCTACCAACAACCAGAGATGTCACTGAACACAATATGCTGTAGTTGCTTATTTGGAAAAGGCTGAGGTCGGTCAGGGCCCCTCTGGGGAAATCAAGTGTAACCACAACGCATGCCACAGGACTATTAAACAACAGCCTAGCTGTTACACACGGTTTTGTCCACTAGATGGTGCTATCTCACAGTGAGAGTTCCCAGCAGCTGGGACTGTTAATGTGATGTGTTTGAGGATGAGAGGCAGAGATTGGCAGGAACATAAGAATTGATGGTGGACGAGGCAAAGTGGTTAAAGATCTGTGCACGATCATGAAGTGTATGCCTTCCTCATGCTTTACACTGAATATTATCCCCAGAAGCCTTACAGTACATGTTTGTTACACGTATGTTCATTAGTTCTATATATGTATGGGGGAAACACCTGACAGAGAGGGGACCCACAGGCTCTGTAATGCTGTGGTTGAGCTCGACCTGCACATACCTGTTCCCATACAAATCTTTATAAATAATTCCAAATCTATCAGCATGTTACACAGTGCTCTCCGTCTCCACTGTCTGAAATGTAATGAAATTTAGCCCAAATATATAATTTTGTTCATGGAAGAATTGTAGACATATATCAGAAATATACATACTGCTGTTGATTTCATCACTTAGAAAGAAACGTGTTTGTAAGTTTCAATGGAAGTGACCATTCAAACAGAAGACAGGGTGTGAAATATAACTGATGAAGATGGAGGGTGAGGCAGACGATGCGTGCAGCAAGAGTCTGACACATGCAGCAGAGACACATACGGTGTCTTTATGCTGGAAAGTTGCTTCTCCTGTCAGTGACAGCCAGGCACAATGCAACGATGTGTCGTTGGTAAACACGCGATTGCCTGGATAAATGCTCAGACTGGCCATTAAGGCTAGAAATGGTCCACAGTGGTCACCGCTGGCTCATTGCTGCTTTTACTGCTGTGGCTCTGGAGGTCCAGCGGGTGGCCCATTACTTCGACCCCTCGCTCTGCGTGTTTGTGAACAGTGCACGCCTCCTCCTGCGTGCTCCATGTATATAATGTAAAATGCAGCATATATGTTTAGAACTACTGCATCACCATCGCACTGCTATTTGGAAAATAGTGAAAATGTGATTTTTGATTTATAGATCACGCCGTGTTAATTTCAATCATTTGAACGCGCAGACGAACCCGTTAATAAAGGTCAATGAACTGAACTGGAGAGACAGAGGGAGGGAGGGAGGGGACGTACGGGGAGAGGGAGGGAGGCAGAGAGACCCTGGCGGACAGAAGCAGAGAGGGAGGTTGGACCGGGAACAATAGAGAGAAACGAAGCCTACCCTGAACACCAAACAAACCGAGAGGGCGACAAAAAGAAAGCAAACCACATCGGGTGATGGAGGGAGAGCGAGCTAAGCGAAGGACATGTGAGGAATAAAGACGCGAGGATCTTTCCCGAGCGGTGGGCTTTATTCCCGTCTTTCTTTGTCACTGGATAGTAAAACGGATTCCGGTATGAACCCAGCAGAAGCGGCCGAGGAGGCGCCCAGCGACCCCGACACTGATGCCTTCTACAAAACAGGTAGGAATCGGAGCTGATCTCTCCAAATCTAAGACAAAAGCATCACACCCGAGATCAATTTGAGCCAGAGCCGCCCGAGCAAGCGCACGAAAGCAAGAGAGCGAGAGCAGAAATGTGCAGAAAATCAGCTGGAAGCTGCACTAGCAGATGGGAGGCAGCTGCAAACATTCTGCTTCAAATAAGCAGAAACGTTGCGCTGTTTGAGGCTTTTACGCGGATCTACAGTGTCGTGTTGATTTCCGTGCGTGTGTTAGCTGATGCTGTGGGTCTACAAAAGAAGGAAGAATCATGGTGGGATCACATCAGATCAGCAGCTGAAAGGCTCAGGAAAAATGTCCAGCTTGTGGGAGAAGACTGTGTGTTTGTGCTGATACATGGACAGAAGGCACAAGATGACTGAGTCCAAATAACTGGTCTGCAAGCACATGCTGTCATCATGGAGACAGCTCATTACGGGGTCATTACATTATACTTCCAAAGCGTTTTAAGATCATTACAAAAGCAGACAGCAGATCATTTCTGGTATCTTTTATGACGCTAAAGGCTGAAGCAGATATTAGCAGAGCGCCATGGCCACCTCTGATTATTACATAGTGGATCCTGATCCTGATCTCTGCTCAGCTTTGACAAGATCTCCAACACCACTGGCTGAACTGCAGCTCCAAGCCCTCCACCATGTTTTACAGTTAGTTGTTAGACACTTGCTGTTGTACGCCGAACACGCTGGATTTAAACCTTCATGAGATCTGCTGCCGTGGCAGTCTTTTCTTCTTGTTTCTTTTCCTAAAGAATGACTTGTTGACGGAGGCTGCGTTTGTTACCTGTTAAAGTTCAGGTGCTGGTTGCTGGGTTTGGGCCATTAACTCAGCTTTCATCACTCTGAATTTCTTGGCTAGCTTTGCATGAACTCAGTTTTATACCAAACAAATCACAACAAGGCGCTTAGCATGCTGTTTGTGGAGAATCTCACAAAGAGCTGAACTTCTGTTAGCAGTATGATGCAGTTGTTTCCATCCTGGATGCAGATTGCATTTACTATAGTGCTCCTGTCCTTTAATGCAATAGAAATCCAACCAATGCTCATGTCTGCTCCTGAAAAGCTGTATCGCTCCACAGTTTTCCTTCTCCTGCACCTGGACTAAATTCAGCTGATTGTTTTAGAAGTGCACAGGAAGGAAACAACCATTATTGTTTCCTTTTTTATCTGCCTGGTGTGCAGTTTGTGCTTGTCAAACTGGGTTATCTTTGGAATATTTTATAGATTCAATTAAAGAAATGGGAATCAATTATGGGATTTTTGTGAGCGACTGTCCGAAGAAAACGTTTGAAAGACATCCATAAAGCCCGGACAATAATTGCTCCAGACCACTTTATAAAATGAAAGTCTTGGAAGTAAACTGAGGGCTGGCTGAGACTTTTGCACAGTACTGTGTGGCTTCAGGTGTGTGACACAGTTTCCCACACTGGGATGTGACACATGCTGGGGTGCACTCAATGAACACCAGTTTTGGTACCAAGAGAACAAGTCATGTAAAGATGCCAGCTGTGCGGCAACACTGGCCTTATTTACAGAGACAACACGTATGTCAGAGCGCTCGTTTACAGTTCAGCATGCCAACGAAACTCCTGGCTGACCCCCTCCATACATCACTGGATATTAGATTTTCTCACCATCTGCCCTCAGACTGTCAGGCTGAGCAAGTACATATCCTCCATCCTCCCTCTGAGCACCGGAGCCCCCAGAGGCATAGTGCTGTGCCGCTTTCTGTATTATCCATAGTCATCATAGCCACGGAGGACACCGCTGTACAGCACGACATGTCATTTCTCACATGGCGACACAAGAGGCTGATGTAAAAATCTAAAAGCACTAAAACAGTTTATTGTGTAATTTAGGAGTTTGGGACTCTGGATGCTTGAACGCTGACAAACTGAGTAGCTGCTGTTTCTGATGCCCTGGTGTTTTGTCAGTGTTGGATTCAAATCCCTGTTTCTATAATACAGCATGTTGTGTTGTGAAGTGTAAACGGTCACAGGCAGAGCCAGAACAACCTTCTTCTTCGTGATGTTGAGGCTCTCTCGCTGATCCTTATTGGCTCGTTTCTGGAATAGTTTGGGAAAAATTAAAAAATTGGTTTCTCAGTTTAACTTCTCAACAAAGTTAAAACTGCTTAGATACTCATTTAGCTTTTACTATTTAAACATCAGAGCGTAGTCATCCTTTCTTTTGTGAGCAATAAAAAACAAGTATTTGGGCTAAACTGCATCTCTGTGTCTGAACAGTTGTGAAGATCCTTGTCCTGTAGGTGTTAGACTGTTAGACTGACAAGGACGAAATCAGAGATGGCGCTGTTCCACTTCATTTCTAAATCCAGTTCCACTTCTTATTCTACCAGTAAACTGCTCGTACATCATGTTTCTGTCTCTAAAAAACAAGAAATTATCCTTTAAACCTGGCGCGTGTCTAAAATGTCCTTTGCATCCATGATGGCTTCGTGTTGGGGGCTGGATTCAGTCTGCTGTCAGACATGTGAGCCTCACGGTGATTCTACAGCTTTTCTTTGTTTAGTTTATTGAATGAGGGAACAGTATGAAACAAACCCTCAATAAATTCTGTTTTTATGTATCAAGACTTAATAAAATCACCTGACACGACCAGTTCTTACAACAAGTGACATATTACATCCTGCTGTTATTGAACAAAAATGGAAACAAAAATAAAAGTTTACTAAGAGGGTGTGCAACAGCTGCCCATCAGTCAGGGAGGGCTCGTGCGGTCGCTTCCAAACCACTCCACAGTGAGAATGATTATCCACCAGTGGGAAAGTTCAACACAGTTTCCAGTCATATTACAAACAGTGTAAGTGCTTGTGTTGTTATAAAGATTAGAAGTGCGGCTGCACTGATGTGATGTGAGGCTTTGCTGCATCTGCACTCGTCCATCCGTTCCCGACAGTGTAACGGTTACACGCACACCTCAGGGTTGCAGGGCGGCTGGAGCCTGTCGTACGCAGGCTGAGCTGCAGGGCGCACAGCTTGTCACAGGGATAACTGCAACAGCACAAACACGACTGCTTTGTTTGCAAACATTAATACTGACGTCAGATTACACATTCATCTGCTCTCACGTTAACATCATTCAGTTAAAGACCAAATATAAGGTCTGATATTACCACCGAAGCACCATTGGGTATTTCTGTTTCTATACATTGTATAATAATAATTGTAATATAATTGTACTATTATGTGTCACGAACCACACAGGAAATATAATTATGGAGATAATTAGTCCAGTTAGCAACTCTTCCTATTTAGAGATCATCAAAATTATTAGCAAAATGTGAAAAGTGGCTCATTTCTGTTACTTATTGACAGTTTTATTATTTTTCCTTTGGGACGGAAACAAAACAGAGAGGAGAAAATGGAGCATGTCATAGTAGCAACCTAGGCTGAACTCATATCTCTACACATCACTGTACACGCTGCTAATAACAAAATAATGTACTTTAATAAAATACTCATGACTGTTTTGACCGTTCACAGGTTTTAAATGTGATTTTTAACTTTAGTCTTTTCTTGTATCTGGTTGGAAAAAGCATTTCGCTGCCGGTTGTACTGTGTGTGTCTGTGTTTGTGACAAAGATGAGTTCTCAAGGAATGAAGCCATTTTTCCATGAAGCATGTGTACTAGTACATATGAAGCTAAATACATCCTCTAAGAGAACATTGTCCCGGAGTCTTTGTAGTTTTGTAAATGACCAAAGCAGGTGAGAGCGCCTGACGTCCGCCCACGCCGTCTCTACCTGTGCCGGGTCGTAGCTAATAGTTTTCCCGTGCAGTGTAATAAGGAGGCAGATTAGGTGATTCTGTCCATCATTTGTAATGATCTGATGATTGCTGTGTCTCCTACGTGCCAATCACTCTGACTCTCTTTGGGGTCTCACAGGTTTTAATCTTGTGTGAGGTTGAGCCTTTCCCAAATGTAGTTTCTTATCGTTCCATCTAGTCGTATACTCTGGAGAGCATCAGCAGGCCACGTGTCTCATTTAGGCAGAATAATAATAAACTGTGAAATTAGGCAAAGCTAACCCACTGTGTGTTAAATGTGACCCCAGGTCTGCCTCCTGCCCAAAGGAACCGAGACATCATCTCCTCCCTGTAAACAATGACAGAGTTCCTGCTTATTTCTGTTTACTCACTTGAAGTTTATTTCAGTTCAGTTTTTGGGTGATTAGGATACCCGGCCATCGTATTGATTTAGATTCACTTCACTGGTCTGATAACCTTGTAGGGTGTAAAGTTAATGGGCAGAACTGGGATTCTGGAGCTCTTCTTTCCTCATAATGAGGCAATAATAATAATCGGTCCTTTGTTTTGTTTCTATCCTATCGATGGGAGGTCTGATGGACGTAACAAGTGTTTAATGCTGTCTTCATAATGTTTCAGAATAATCTTTGAAGGTTTATTCGACTTCCTGTGGTTCATGGATTAAATAAAGCATCTCTAATCTTACTTGTTGGTCTGCGTTGGGATCTTGATCAGATTTCTAGGTTTGTTTTGCAAATCTCAGTTTCAAAATCCAGTATTTGTTTTAAATTTCTCTTTTTTTTCGTGACTTTGCTTAATGTTTTCACCAGCTTGTCATATTTTGCTCTCCTCACCTTCCTGTGTAGGCTCTTTTCTCTTAGTGGCTTTGTCTGTATCCCACACAAGACTTGGACATATTGTCCATTTCACTCTCCCTAATGCCACCTTTGATTTCCTTTATAGCTAATTTGTTGTTTCGGATACTAATATTAGGCCTCCTTTATTTATGTTATTCGGATGAATCGTTACATAAACGAGCGGCCCTTTACTCTGAGTGAACTCAGTTAAGTAACAAGTGGAGTTTTTTTCTAAAGCATGCCTCCAAAATGAAACATGCTCGTCAATGAAGGACCAAGATTGTCTGTCACTTTCTGACAGCTGTGACGAGCCTATGCAAGCTGTCGACAGTCCTACTTTTCCTGCCTCATGTTTCCTTAAACACGTCAAAGTTAAGAGAAGAGGAAGTCAAAGTGGCCGTTCGAGGTCTTCTCTGTTTGCGCAGTCGTCGGTGGCTCCTTGACCTGGACCCCACGTCTTTGCATGCTTCCTGCGCACCGGTGCATATTTTTCCACAGCATTTGGAAACAGATCCTCCTTTAATGCTCTCTCTATACCAGAGTGTTCTCTGCTGTCTTCTACAGTTTGGGATTTGCAGTCGTGACTGAAGTTGCCCACGTGAATCTTCTCCTTATTCCAAGCTGCTTTCAGAACCATGTGTTTGGCTGTAAGCTCTTGAAGGTTAACACTGTTCTTGGGGGAGCACTGGGTCATGGTTTGTTTACTGGGGACAAACCATGAGGTATTTTATTTTTAGGTCAGGGTCCTGTGGTAGCTGGAGCTCAGTGCTCAAGAAAGTCTCAATGAACTGTAGCACCAAGTTTCCCACCTCCCCTCCTCTGCTCCAAAAATACACGTGCTGTTTCTTCTTGACTATATCAGTAAGGTTGTGTTGCTTGGCCCTCTTCAGCCCCTCTACCTGTTCCATGTGGGTCTCAGCTTCTTCTGCTTTGCTTCATTGCTGATTATTTGTCCTGTGTGTTTAATTTTCTATTTAACTCTTCATTGTCTCATGGTTATTTCCACCATGCCATACTTCTACTACCGTTCCATGCCGCTTCTAGCTCGGTCCACTGTTGTGTTGTGGTGCTTTTCTATTCATTGGCTTTTACAGAGAAAAATGTTATATATGAAAATAGCTTGAAAATAGTTTTTGTGAGACTTAAACTTTGTATCTGGACAAAAAGAAAAGAATATTATGAAGAATTAAGAATCTTTAACACTCTAAGGCACAGCCGTACAGTACAGTGGAATGTTATGCTAATCAGCAGTTTATAAATAGGATGCTCAATTATCAGACGGAAACAGGAAGTAACACAGATGCATTCATACCTACACACATGCAATCAGAGAGCAGTGTCTGAGTGTTTATCAGATATCTGACGCCAGCTGTCTCTCAATAGCTGCTACTGTTGCTATGCTACCAGAATAATAGCAACTTTGTATGTATTTATTAACATAACAGCAGAACTTGTGACGTCATTCTGCTCTTTGTTTTACAAACACATGAAGCACATGAAGACCAGCTTCTGTAGCTACGTTGTTAAAAGCAGCAGCACAACATTCTTGCTGAATGACAGTTTTTATGTCAAGTCTGCTTCTTCATGCTGACACACTCTACCTATTCACACCAGACCCATTCCCACTATGCTCCTCATATTCCAGAAGCGAGGAGTCGAGCGAGCACTTGTATGCATGAGAAGGTAATTAGAGTTAATTTTCTCAGCTAATCTGTCTGTAGCCATGGAGACGTTTAGAAACGATAAAGGGTGGCAGCTGCTCCAAACAAAGTTCACTTGGAAATTTCAGTAAGATCACAGATAGCATAATGTAGCAGCGGTTAGCTTTGTCACCTCACAGCCACACGGTTCCCTCAGCTCTTCCAGTGTGATTCTGCCAGTTTACTGGTCTGCTCCTTGAGAGCATCTCAGTAAATTATTCATTTTAGCACAATTGCTCGGCACCAAGATGGTTCCTTTCAGTGTTGAGCTGGAAGTGTACACACAGAATTGTGTGTAATGCCAGGAAACGGGAAGTTTCTTTGTTTTAATAGACACACTTCACAGTTTGTGCGTCATGATCATTTCCACTTGTTGCAAGCAGCCTTTACCTAACAGTGATATCATCAGTGATAACTGTGGAGCCGCCACCAAGGCATAATAAACCACGCCAAGAAAATTATAGACACTACAAACTGTTTAACATTATAGATGGGCATAACTGATGCTGTCTATTTCAGGCTTTTATGCTGTGGTATTATTACTAGCAACTACCTTAATAATATCAGACCACTAATCAGCTCGTTTATTTTTTAAAATACTCTTTTTTGGCATTTTGCCTTTATTGGACAACAAATTGTCCGTGGGTCAGACTCAAACCTGCCACCCTGCTGGCCATGTGGCACGTGGGCGCCTGCTCACCCAGTGAGCTAAAGCTGATAGTTAAAGGGCTAACGTTAAGGTGTAACATCGTAATAGTTATAATAGATGTTTTTGATCCGTAACAAATTTAAGAATGAAAAGACACTGTGTGTGTGTGTGTGTGTGTGTGTGTGTGTGTGTGTGTGTGTGTGTGTGTGTGTGTGTGTGTGTGTGTGTGTGTGTGTGTGATACAGATGCATTACATGGGTGAATGAAGCTTCGAGCCAGGTGAACCTTGACTATAAGCACTTTGAGAGGGGTCAGAGTTTATGCTCAGTGTTTGACAGCCTGATGTCAGGGCTGCTGTTTAAATCAGTTCTGACTTTACTGAGTTTTTTCTTCCGTTCATTTTCCATCTTCTTCTGATAGTAGTACTTGTCCTGATCTATGGAAAGGACAAATAAGGACAAAATTAGCCATTGCTCTGTTGTTTCTTGTTCACCCTTCTTAAATATCTTCAGTGTCGAAGAGCAGAACGATTATGGAAGATCACACGTTTGGTTGTCCATTGAAAATATTGTAAAGGACTCATCCATTCCTACAGTGAGAAAGAGAAAGAGGCTAGATCTTCTTATCTTAACAATCTTGAGAAGAATAATCCCAGCGTGTTATTTGGCACCATTAACAGCAAAGTATCTCATGCACCTCAGCACACTCTGGTCATCCTCTCATCAACTTATGATGAGTGTACCTCGCAATTGCCAGAACATGACGGGCTTGAGATCCAAAATCTCCTTAACTTACAACACTGATGCTCTTTACAAGAAAGGTCAGAGCAGACTCATCAGGAAGGCCAGCTCTGGGATGCCCCGTCGACCCACTGCAGGTGGAAGAAGACAGAAGAACAAACATAGCATCAGTCATGGACGATGTCTCCCAGCCCACACATGAAGCTCCTTCAGTGACACACTGCTGCATCCTCGGTGCACAAAGGAGCAAGGATGCTCTTTGCTCTTTTTAATAAATGTTTCTTATGCTGTAATTGTCCCCTGCACAGTCTCTTATTTTATTGTTTTTAATTTTCTAGTCTTTACTTTTGGGTGAATCTGCATGCTCCATCTGCCTGTCACTGCTGGAACACCTGAATGTCCCCAGTGAGGGACAATAAAGGATAATTCTATTCTATTCTATTCTATTCTATTCTATTCTATTCTATTCTATTCTATTCTATTCTAACTTCCTCTCCTTTAGAAGATTTCCCTAAGTGGCAGGAGTCGTTTACTTTATTCCCTCATCATCCTCAGTACAGATATTCTGCTTCCTGTCTTTGGAGTGTTACGGGTACAACCACACCCAACATCCAAGGATTCAGTTCAATTCAATGTTATTTATACATTGAATCACAACAACAGTCGCCTCAAGGTGCTTTTATATTGTAAGGTAGACCCTACAATAATAGATACAGAGAAAAACCCCACAATCATATGACCCCCTATGAGCAGCACTTTGGTGACAGTGGGAAGGAAAAACTCCCTTTTAACAGGAAGAAACCTCCAGCAGAACCAGGCTCAGGGAGGGGCGGGGCCATCTGCTGTGATTGGTTGGGGTGAGAGAAGGAAGACGGGACAAAAGCCTTGTCTAGGATGAGCTTGTGTGTCCAGCACATCCCACAGCTGCTCAACTGGATTAAGATCAGGGGAATTTCACTGCCAGGTCACACCTTCAACCATTCCTGAACTATTTTTGCTTTGTGGCAGGGAACATTATCCTGTTGGTATCCATCAGGGAATACCATTCCCATGAAATGTCACATCCAAATTGATGGTAGAGCATTGCCCAAAACATTACACTGCTCGACAGCTTGTCTCTGTGCTAGGTATTCTGCAGCTACACTCCAGGCACACACCCTTGCATCCACGTGATGTAAAGAAAGCGTGATTCATCAGACAGGCCACCTTATTCCACCCCTTCTTGAGCCAGTTTGGATACCTGTGTCTAATGGAGGATCTTACAGCGGTGAACAGGGCTCAGCGTGGGCAGCCTGACTAGTCTGCGTCTATGCAGCCCCATACACAGCAAAATTTGATGCACCATGTATTTGGACACCTTTCTATCATAACCAGCTTTTTGGCAGTTTGAGCCACAGTAGCTCATCATTTGGCTCACTGCAAGCATCTCAAAGACATGAAATCTAGTTCCACTGATTGTTAATGACTGACTCATTGCACTGTGGGAACCCTGAGTAGACCCCTGACTTCCTTTTTCACCATAATGCAAGCCTTCCCTTGAGCTTGTGCTGAACTGTAACAATAGCACTGACATATTGACCTTTGTTGTGTTTTCCTTATTGATCTTATGCCAACAATTTATTTTCTTTGAGATTTATAGCAAGTGGAGTGTCCTGTTTCTTTAAGTGAGACCTCAGTCCTGAGTCATGGTGAGGAAACCTGGGAGGAGGAGCTACATATCTATTATTGAAGAGTGTGTGTGTGTCAGGGTGGGGGTGGGGTGTATGCCACTTTCATTGGGAACAATAAGACGCTCCTGAGGAGAGAGTTAGGGATTCCCTCCTTCCTCCATCTCTCATTGTCTTCCACTCGCACACCCAGTGTCAAGTACAGTGGCAGATGGGTGTGAAAATGAAGTGTGTGTGTGTGTGTGTGTGTGTGTGTGTGTGTGTGTGTGTGTGTGTGTGTGTGTGTGTGTGTGTGTGTGTTGGACAGACAGTCAGAAACAGAGAGAGGGGAAGGAGATGCAGCTTAACTGGATTAGCTCTTATTACTCACCAGGGGACAAGCAAAGCAAAGGGTGAGAGGAAGAAGGGGAGACAGGGAGAGAAAGAGGGAGAGAGGGGGTGTTAAATAGATAAATACAAAGAAAGGATTTCCTCTCCTCCCCCTTCTCCTTTTGTCTCCTCCCTCCTTTAAAAGCTTTCTAGTCTTTGGACAGCTGCAGCCATATGGTGTGTGCATGTGTGTAAGTGTTAGTGTAATGAGCATCCGTTTGGACTGTAATCAATCACAGAGACATTTTATAGACATGTATGTGAGTGTGTGAGTGTGTGTGTGTGAGTGTGTGTGTGAGTGTGTGTGTGTGTGAGTGTGTGTGTGTGTGAGTGTGTGTGTGAGTGTGTGTGTGTGTGAGTGAGTGTGTGAGTGTGTGTGTATGTGAGTGTGTGTGTATGTGAGTGTGTGTGTGAGTGTGTGTGTGTGTGAGTGTGTGTGTGTGTGTGTGAGTGTGTTACAAGCTGATTAGTAGTGCCAGCTAATAGATTGTGTGAGCAGGTATTTGCCTTTGTCAGTGTGTGTGTGAGTGTGTGAGTGTGAGAATGTGAGTGTGTGAGTGTGTGTGTGAGTGTCAGAGAAAGGAAGCTGTTATCATGACTGACAGACTAGAACAGAGCTGCTAAAAGCCACTGACAGGCTGTTAACATCGTTTCTATAATATCAGTATAGAAAATAGAAAGTTCTATAGCCTACAGACAGACGGCCTAAATCCAGAATGTATTTGACTGTAGAAAGCTGCTATAAGTTGGGGGTCTTTTTTTCTTTTTTCATGCATTTAAACATTGGCATTCTTCAGAGAGTCGGATTTGTCCAGTGCAGAGCAGAGATTTGTCCTGTGGCTCTTCTAAGTTGTACCATACATTTGTGGAGTGGCTGTTTGGTTTCTCCTCTACAGAGGTCACAGAAGCACTCATCCTATGTTGTTTAATGTGTGTTTGGGAGTTTAGTCTATGGGATGTCAGAGGTCGATGTACTTGGATGTCATGCTTGGAGAAAATTCTTAGTTTCTCTGATAAACCTGCGACATAAAGTTGACAGTGTTATTCAGTTTGTCATTCTGTTTTCTCCTTGTTCAGTTCAATTCAATTGTATTTATATAGCCAATTTACATCAACAGTCACGTCATGGTGCTTTATATTGTGAGGTACAGAGCTACAATAATAAAGAGAACCCCCAACAATCAGGCCACTCCCTCTGAACAAGCACTTTGGCGACAGTGGGAAGGAAAAACGTCTTTTTAACAGGAAGAAACCTCCAGCAGAGCCAGGCTTATAATCAATAGTTATATTCTTGACTTAATAAGCTGAAAACTTAAAAACATGTAAAGCAGGAAAAAATAATCAGATTACTATGATAAAACTAATAATAGCAAAAGATTCTCTCAGCTGAATAAAGATTTGTTACATTTGAAACAAAAATAAGAAACATTATTTCTGCGTTGGTTCCATTTGTAGCTTTTCTGTTCTGCTTCTGTCACTGGGAATAAAACGGTCCGTCAGTCTCTGCAGTATCTTGTTAACTGCACATGACCTGATTTCAGTGGTCAGTGTTCATCTGTTGTGTTTTGTCATTTTTGTGCTCTTTCTAGTGTCCAACATTTCTTTCATTCTGTGTGTTTAAAATTTTTTAAACGCAAAGTTGGTAATTTTTTAATTTGAATGAATATTTGAGTTTTGAGCTATTTAAAAGCAAAAAAGGAAAAAATAAAGTGACGTTGCTGTCATCTGGTTAGATGGAAGAAAGATGCCAAGCGGCTTTACTTTACCAAGTGGATCATCATGGCCTTGCCATATTGGTCCATTTGATTGACCTTTATTATAATTATGTATTTATTTGATTTGATTTTCGGTTGTTACAGCCGGGACAGACATGACTGGGGGATAGGACAGGGAGGAAGAATGAAAGAAAGAGAGGGAGAGAGAGAAAAACATACAAAGCATATATAATGCTTTGTATGTTGTTCAGTATATTTCTATGCAAAACAAGAGGAATTTCTATACAGAGCAGTATATTCACAGTTTAAACCAGATATTTACACTTTAGGGAGAAAACATAAAAACATTTTTTACTATTAAACATCAATTTAGAGTAAACTTGTTTTGTTTTGGTTAAATAAATATTGAAATATCTTTTGAATTAGTTAAACGTCAGAATAAAGAGAGACAGAGCTTCTATTTTATATACCAGTAGGCAGTAGGGTAAAGTGTCTTGCCCAAGGACACAACGACCAGGACAGAGAGCCCAGGGATCGAACCGGCGACCTTCCGGTTACAGATGCGATTCCCAACCCCCTGAGCCACGGTCGCCCCAAAAGTGCCTCTGTGCCGTCTTTCAGTCCAGCTTTGTCCAGCCACTGGTAGGATTTCTGGATATCAGCCACCTCCTCTATCTGCCGGTGGTACATACCATGCAGGGGCCTGTCCTTCCTTGATGGTTCCTCGTCTCCCTCCTCTTTCTTGGGTTTCTGCTGCCTGAGGTATTCACTGAGCACTCAGTCAGTTGGGGCCATCTTCGTGATGTATTCTTGGATGTTCGTTGTCTCATCCTGGACTGTGGTGCTGACACTCACCAGTCCCCGGCCCCCTTCCTTCCGCTTAGCGTACAGCCTCAGGGTGCTGGACTTGGGGTGAAACCCTCCATGCATGGTCAGGAGCTTTCTTGTCTTTATGTCAGTGGCTTCTATCTCCTCCTTTGGCCAGCCTATTACCCCAGCAGGGTACCTGATCACGGGCAGGGCGTAGGTGTTGATGGCCCGGATCTTGTTCTTACCATTCAGCTGACTCCTCAGGACTTGCCTGACCCTCTGCAGGTACTTGGTGGTTGCAGCTTTTCTAGCGGCCTCTTCATGGTTCCCATTCGCCTGCGGGATCCCCAAGTACTTGTAACTGTCCTCTATGTCTGCAATGTTGCCTTCTGGTAGTTCAATCCCCTCAGTTCTGACTACCTTCCCTCTCTTTGTTACCATCCGACTACACTTCTCCAGTCCGAATGACATTCCAATGTCATTGCTGTATAGCCTGGTAGTGTGGATCAGTGAATCGATGTCTCGTTCACTCTTGGCATACAGCTTGATGTCATCCATGTACAGGAGGTGGCTGACAACTGCTCCGTTCCGTAGTCGGTATCCGTAGCCAGTCTTGTCAATTATCTCACTGAGGGGGTTCAGGCCTATGCAGAACAGCAGTGGGGACAGAGCATCTCCTTGGTAGATCCCGCACTTGATGGTGACTTGTGCTATGGGCTTGGAGTTGGCCTCTAGTGTTGTACGCCACATCCCCATTGAGTTCCTGATGAAGGCTCTCAGGGTCCTGTTGATCTTATATAGTTCTAGGCATTCCAGTATCCAGCTGTGGGGCATTGAGTCATAGGCCTTCTTGTAATCAATCCAGGCAGTGCACAGGTTGGTCAGTCTGGTCTTGCAGTCTCGGCTGATTGTTCTGTCTACCAGTAGCTGGTGTTTTGCGCCTCTGGTATTCTTGCCAATTCCTTTCTGTGTCCCGCTCATGTATTGACCCATGTGCCTGTTCATCTTAGCCGATATGATGCCTGACAGGAGCTTCCATGTAGTACTGAGGCAGGTTATTGGTCGGTAGTTGGATGGGACCGGTCCCTTCTGGGGGTCTTTGGGGATCAGGACCGTCTGACCTTCGGTTAGCCATTCCGGGTGTCTCTCGTTAACTAGCAGCTGGTTCATTTGTGCTGCCAGACGCTCGTGGAGTGCAGTCAGCTTCTTCAGCCAGTAGTCATGAACCATGTCGGGCCCTGGTGCTGTCCAACTCTTCATACTGGAGACCCTTTCTTGGATATCTGCCACTGTAATGGTTACTGGACCCTGTTCAGGGAGGTCGCTGTGGTCTGCCCTCAGATCCACTAGCCACTGAGCATTGCCGTTATGGGTTGCGTCCTTCTCCCATATGCTCTTTAACAAATATGTTTTTATATTTATCAACCTAAAAAAAATAAACATTTAGTCTGATTTGATGTTACAATTAAAAAAGTGTTTTTATCTGAAGAGTTTGTAAATATCTGGTTTCAATTGTATATTTCAAATCAAATCAAATCAAATCACTTTTATTGTCACATCACATGTGCAGGTACATTGGTACAGCACATGTGAGTGAAATTCTTGTGTGCGAGCTTCACAAGCAACAGAGTTGTGCAAAATACAATAATGTAAACAAGCAAAATACAAGAATGGCTACATCTGAAACTAATAAATATATGTACAATATATAATAGTATATGCATTACTGGATGTGTATACTAAATATTTTTCTGTGTGTGTGTGTGTGTGTGTGTGTGTGTGTGTGTGTGTGTACACATATTTTACAAATTAAATAGAGTAAACAATAAATAAAATATATAAAAATATACAGAGTTGAATATGTGCAAAACAGTGGCATTTATATACAGTGTGGAGTGCATAATGTTAAAGTTCCAGTAGTGAAGCTGAGGTGTCTATGAAGTGTTCAGCAGTCTGATGGCCTGGTGGAAGAAGCTGTCTCTCAGTCTGCTGGTACGGGACCGGATGCTGCAGAACCTCCTTCCTGATGGAAGCAGTCTGAACAGTTTATGGCTGGGGTGACTGGAGTCCTTGATGATCCTCCCCGCTTTCCTCAGGCAGCGCTTCCTGTAGATGTCTTGGAGGGAGGGAAGCTCACCTCCAATTATCCGTTCAGAGCACCGCACTACTCGCTGGAGAGCTTTGCAGTTGTAAGCGGTGCTGTTGCCATACCAGGTGGTGATGCATCCAGTGAGGATGCTCTCAGTGGCACAGCGATAGAAGGTCCTGAGGATGCGGATATTTGATGATTGTCAGCACAAAGAGGGAGAGAGAGGAACAGAAAGGAAGAGAGAGAGAGGAACAGAGACAATTCTGATGGCTAAAGATCCAAACGGGACAGGCAAAAGAAAAAATATTTGTATCATAGTTATTGTTCCTCAAGCTGTGCAACGAGTCCCTGTGGCACTTTGATCATTTGGTGATGTTCTAATAGGAGGAATCATTAATAAACATTGAAATAATGGCTCTTAAACCACATAGAAGCAGACATAAAGACGTACATTACATTCACAATATAATTTGTGGGGAGAGAGTTGAGAATAAAAAGGACAAGGGAAAACTGACCCTTCACAGAACAAGGACAAACACATGACACCTAAGACAGGAACGTTGCCAAACTTCTGATTAAAGGTGTGTCCATATAGGAGGTCATTTGAACCCACGCAGTGATCACAGATCAAAGAAAGTTAATTACATTTGGCAACTTCAAGCACTGATGAGAAAACTTACCTCAGGTAACCTGAAGTGGTTCAGATTGACACTTTTTTCAGTTTGGAGAGGAGCAACTGAAGTAACTCCCAATGAGAGCGCAGGATGCCATTTAATTAACACACGACACAGTTTTATATTCATTACGCAGACAACAGAACCTGGGATGTCTGCATATACAGGAAAGAAAAGAAGAAAAAATGCTTCAGCTCTTCTGATTGTTGTTCCTTTTGTTGTTATAAGAAGCAGTTTAAGGAAAGGCACTTTTTGCCCAGTTGCTGGTTCGAGTGTAAATGCATGTGCGTGTAGATATGAACAATTTAGTGCGACGGGTTGAACAGAAGGGTTGTCTCAACAGCTTAGACTTGTTGATGGCTCGGGTTTGAAACGATTTACTGGTCCCTCTGTGTCCAAACGTCTCTTATCCTGTAATCCACAGTAGTAAAACTTCACTGACAGCTCTTAGTTTAAAAGAAACAACTGTGTTTGGGCTTTGTGTGTGAGTTCAAATAAAAATCAAGTCTTTGTTGTTGGTACAGCTGAAAACTGGCAAACAGAAGTAAAATGTTGCTACTTAAAAAACAGATTTGTCCAAAATAGTAATAATAATAATATATCAGTTTTGTGTTTCTTATCTAATGGTGGCAAAATGTGGGTGATACATACATATACACACTACAACATACTGTGCATGAATGCATCTGTGAGGACAGAGCCAGAGGCGTAAAACTGCTGATGTTAACTTATTGCTCCTGTTACAAGTCGAGTGTGGACGGCTGACTGAGGAGATCATAAATAAAATAAAAATACATTTGACGTGCCAGTGCCCTGAAATTCCACAGAAAGTTCTTGCATGTTTGACAAATCCAGGGAACTTAGAGGGAAATCCTGGAATGCCTGTTTCCACTCCATCATAATGCTGTTTTTATGAAGCAGGACATCAGCTCCCAGG